>NW_024100236.1:0-156315 GCF_016545835.1 Crotalus tigris
TGTGTGTGTTTGTGTGTTTGTGTGTGTATGTGTGTGTGTTTATTTAGCATATGGAATATCATACATGGATTTGCAATATATATTAACATTTCATGTAGACCAATAAAACATAATATAATATAAATTTGAAAAAGATCTATGTTCTAAACCAGGGGTCTTCAAACTTGGCTCTTTTATGATTTGTGGACTTCACCTCCCAGAAGTCCTCATCCAGGCATGCTGGCTGAGGAATTATGGGAGTTGAAGTCCACGAGTCATAAAAGAGCCAAGTTTGCCTACCCCTGGTCTAGGCCATCTAACCATTGAAGCAAAGCATTGTTTATATTTAAAAATGAGAGACTGTATATGCCTTCAGTTTACAGCGGGACATGAACTGATCTACGATTTGACGTGGTACCCGCACATTTAAACACCGGTTTGCTGTTCATGAGACCTAATGCTAATTGCTGTCTAAATTGTCCTGGCGCAGAATTGTTCCCTCATGCTGTTTAGTTTCCTTTTCAGAAAATACTGAAAGTAAATATAAAGGTAAAACCAGAAACTTTTCTTTTTGGTTTAATGGAAAAAAGACTTGGACAAAATGATGGAACTTCAATGTTATATACGCTGACTGCAACAAGACTAGTTTATGCACAAACATGTAAGGACATTTCGATCTCCACAATGGCGGAATGGCTGCAAAAGTTGATGGAGTTAGCAGAGATGGCTAAATTGACTCCTTTGATGAAAGAAAAAGACATAAGTCCTTTTGTTTCTACTTGGAAACCCTTTCTGGACTTCTGCACTTCTAGGCGGCTGGGCTAGAAGATCTCCAAGGTCCCTTCCAACTCTGGAATTCAGCTTCTAAGTGGCTTTTATGGCCTCCGACAAATGTCTTTTGGGGTTTTATCTTCCAGCCTATTATTAAATGGTAAATATAGAATCTTTCTTCGGTAAGTAAACTCATATTCCAAAAGTTTCCAGGTTGGTTATTAATTTTAAGATGTATATTGCAAGACATGATCATTGCTTCTTGTGTATAGAAGAAATAACCCTCCAAATTACAGGAAGCCTTAACTTACAACACTTCATTTAATGACCATTCGAAGTTACAACGTCACTGAAAAAAGGGACATGTGAACCTTTGAGAGCTGTATGCAACGAAATTTCATTTTGATGTATGCCAATTGGTGTACATTCAAAGTGACAATAAAGTTGTTGTTGTTCTTGTTATTATTATTATTATTTTCACAAATACGACCTTTGCAGCATCCCCATGATTATGTTATCAAAATTAAGATGCTTGGCAACTGGTTCACACTTATGACCGTTGCTGTATCCCCAGGTCATGTGATTTTCTTTTGTGACCTTCTGACAAGCAAAGTCAATGGGGAAGCCAGATTCACTTAAGAACCAGGTTACTAACTTATGAACTGGAGTGATTCACTTAACAGGTGTGGCAAGAAAGGTCATAAAATGGGGTAAAACTCTGACGAAATTGGTGCCCCTCTCTAAGTGGTCAGATTGCAGTCGCTGTCAGGTCACCATTTGCATGGAGAGAAATGGCCAGTCTGGGAGTTGCACTCACCTCTCCAGAGAAAGTCGGTTAGAAGAGTTGGATTGCATATTTTGCTAGTGTATGCCTTGTAGCAACAACCTAGCATGACTTGCAAGAAATTATGGCCTCTTAGCTACTATAAGTTGGGTATTGTTCTGTAAAATTCCTTATGAACTTTTGTCACACTTTCGTCCATTGCAGAACCCCATGGTCACGTGATCAATATTCAGATGCTTGGCAACTGACTCATGTTTAGGACGGTAGCAGTGTCCAGGGGTCATGTGATCAACTTTTGCGCCCTTCTGACAAGCAAAAGCAATGGGGAAGCCAGTCTTAACAACTGTGTTACTATCTTAACAACTGCAATGATCTACTTAACAACTGTGGCAAGAAACATTGTAAAATGAGGCAAAAGTCACTTCACAAATGTTCCATTTAGCAACATATATTTGGGGATCAATTGGGGTAGGTTGAGGACTACCTGTATGTAGTTGAGGAACCTCTGGAAGTGTCAGGTTTCCATTAATATTGTAACTAAATACTAATTCACTGTATGCTGTAGAACGGTGGGAAAAAATGGGACAAAGCTCAGACAAAGAATTTTGCTGAAATTTACATTTAATGAAAAGTTTACCCTATTCCTAACAAAAGTGTAATGAAAATAGGCCTAAGCTAAATTAGTATATATAAAATCTTTTTTACTTTTATTCTCCGAACAATAACTAGAACAACAAGAGCAAGTACAACAAAAAGAACAATTACAAAAACAACAACAATAACAAGACGCAGAAAGTTCCTTGGGGGAAAGTGGCTCATCGCTGGTCTTCGCTGCTGGGTCGGATTCCGCCGTCCATCGCCGTCCGTCTATATGCAGATAGAATAACAGAACAGAATACCAAGAGTTGGAAGGGACTTTGGAGGTCTTCTACTCCAACCCCCTACTCATGAACACATTGTTCCCAGCATCGCCTCCATCTGTCTGCTGTGCTAAATAGCCAGCTTCTGGTCCAGCCCATCAAGAAGGGCGAGACTTCCTCCTTGTGAATAAAAGAGCTGCCCTTTGCTGCTCCTGCCTTTTCTCTGCCCTACTTGTTCTCGGATGAGTGTATAAAGCAGTTCCTCCTCCAAACTAACCATCTGCAGCTGTGTGCTTTCCCATCCGAAAGCCTCCTGGCTGTCCTGCCGCACCTGTGCTCCAGCCAAATCCCTCTCCTCTGGCTGCTCGGAGGCATTGACCAACTCACCTCCTGATGTGCCTGGGACTGGTTCATCCTTCTCCGATCTGCCAACTGGAGAGGCATCTGGGGAAGCATCTGGGGGAGTAATCAAAGGCTTTTATTAGTACCACACGCTTTCTATAAAAGTACAAACACTTTGTTCTTTTTGGAGTTACTTTTGATACTTTTGTGGGGTTTTCTTAATAAGGACACTGGAGAAGGTTGCCATTTCCTTCTCCAGTGGACCATGTTGTGTTAGCGCTCTGCACTATGACCTGTCTGACTTGGGTGACCCTGCACGGCAGAGCGTATTGCTTCATTGAGCTTTGCAAGACTTCAACACAACAACAAAGAGGCTAAAATAGGTACCTCTTTTAATTAGAGATTGAAGTCCAGGGAGTCTTCCTCCAGGCTGCTGAGATTCTCCAGCGTGCCTTCCCCTTCTTCAGGAGAATCCTGTGAATGACAATGATTCCTCTTTAGCCATCAGTGAAAAGAGACTCAGAATTCCTAAAAGAGGTCCTATTGAATCAGGATCCTCATCGGGAACAATGCTTCTGTTGCAATCCCCACCCCCACCCAGCCATTCCCGCAGAAATGTAGGCTGTCTACTCTGCCCCTTACTGCCCTGCCCAGAAACAACAGGGTGCTGGAGAGGAGGAAGCAGAAAAAGGAAAGGGATAAGCACGGTGGTTCATATCCATTTAGGATACCAGTCCACTGCATTGGGCCCTTCCCTGCTGCTTTGCGGTACCCAACCAATCGCAACAGAGCTTGAGTGTTAGCCTAAATATGTTGTCCCAAGGGCCAGGTGTCACCTTGCTCCACTGCCCAGAGCCCTCCAGCACAGTTCACTCAGATTAGGAGAACTGAATAGAGGGACTCTATCCTTCCCCAAGAGAAAACACTTTGTCTTTCTTACCCACGGACTGGACGAAAGGCTGGCCTCCAAAGCCTCTGCAGCCTGCTCCCAGCTTCCCTCAGACACCTCATCCAAGAGGGCAGAAATGGAGTCGAAATCCTCCAGGCTGTTGATCCCGGAGCCCACCTGCACTTCCATCGAATCCTGCTAGTGACAGTATCGAGGCTAAATCCTAAGCCTTCTGCATCCCAATAAGATTGCTAAAGGACAGGGTGCGTTCAGGCCCTGTGTGCCAACAGCAAGAGAGCCTCCATCGGCCCCATTGCCAAGACTTTCTTACCTCCGAGGTCTGCGTCTTCTCCTCAGTAGGAGAGAGCTCCTCTTCTGCCGGCTGGTCTTCTTCGTCCTGAAATAACAATGTGAAGGTTCTGTCTGTTGGCATCTCCACAGAGACAATGCTTCTTCTTTTAGTGGGGCAGAAGCTGTTCAGGTCTTACCGACTCAACGCAGGTCTCCAAAATGGGGGGGAGTCGCGGCCTCCAGTGCTCTTGCTTTTTCTCTCTGGGGAGCGAAACGAAGAGGCCAAAGGTGAAAAGTAGCCACGGGCCCTTTTTAAAAAAGTGGTCCCGTGGAGGTTCTAAGAACCCTTCCAGCTGGCCTGCCAAGGGGATTGGCCTGCCAAAGGGGCTGCCCTCAGTCATTCTTCCTTTGCAGAGGCAGAGGGCAGAGATGCCTCCCTTCTGCAAAGGTTTCACCCTCCGAGGTGTTACCTACCTTGATAAGCAGGCACTGCTTTCCTCCTGCACGTCGTCCCTTGGTTGGCATTCTTCCAAAGGATCCTGAAATAACAATGCAAATATTACAACTGTCGGCATATCAACAAACCCGCAGCGAAAGGGCTTCTGCATGGTGAGGAGCTGGTCTGGGCTTACCGACTCAGTGCAGGTCTCCGAGATAGTTAAGAGCCGCGGCCTCCATTTCGCCATGTTCTCATTTCTGGGGAGAGAATGAAGAGCCAAAGATGAAAAGTAGCCATGCGATGCCTCCCCTCTGCAAACGGTTCTTCGAGCCCTTTTCTTTAGGGCTTTAGTGCGTCCGCCTTTTCGGGGGCTTCAGAATACTTCAGCTGAGAACACCTACCTCATTGAAATAAGAACTGGCGCCACCTCTTCCTTCCTGGGGATCCGGGCGGTGGCACGAACACCCATCAAAACCTGCAAGTAACAATTGTTCATTGAAGGAATAAATGAAAAGTCCTCTGCATGTGATGGAATGTTTATCTTCCCCAAGAGGGAAAGGCTGCACTCCACAGGGAATAGAGACAGCAGATCATGGAAAAGTTGGCTAATGGGAAGAGGCTCAAAATGGCTCTTTCTTAGAATGTCCCAGTATTTCCCTTCCAAGCCATCAAGATCTTTTCCCGAATCCAAAAGGCTCCTCTTGACTTTCCTAGGCTGGCCAGGTTCCCCCAAGTGAGAATTCCTCCCTTTCCCCACCCGGTTTTGAGGCAAGGACCCTGACTGGCCATGTCACAGAAGAGTCCTTACCCCTTGGGAGGAAGACCTGTGTCCATCAGACACACAAAGATGTGTCTGCCATTCTCCCTTCTGGTCATGCCGCTTCTGTCCCTCGTCAATCCTGGCCAAAAGAAGAAGGTGACATGTCAAAGGTTATCCTTCTAGGTCTGCCTCTCCTTTCTAGGACCGGCCATTCAGCCTGCCCAACTTTTTGCCTCTGCAACCCCTTGCACACAGGAAGCCATCTTGAGGAGAGGCTCTTAGAGACCCTGCAGTCCATCAATGTTGCCCCACCATGCCCAGGGTTTGTGGAGAAGGGGGTGGTACCTGTCAGGAGGCTCAGGAAGGTCCTCTACGTCGCTCTTCGTGCAGCAGAAGAGCGCTGAACATCTTTTCCAGATGTTCTGTGAAGAGAAAAGAAATAGGCATAAGTCAGTCATAAGAGTTGGGAAACATGACTTTCTCCCCTACTACTGCCAATTTCTTGGCAGCTGAGATGGCCACACTTACTCTAAAAAACCGTCGTACAGCCATGACCCCAAGCAGCTGTTGGTCCTTTCACTGCACGAAGGGAGAATGGACAGCTGGGGCCTGATTGGTGGCTTTTCAGGGAAACTGTCAACCTGGTTGCTTTGGCAACCAGGTAAACATTGGCCACATTCTAAACCTGCCCAAGGAGGGCAGCTCACCTGGGTTTAGGAGTGTCTGGATGGCCCGGTGGCTGACTCCTTTGGTGGCTTTTGGCCTCTGCCTTTCACGTGGGAAGTTGTTTGTTCATGAAAAAGAGAGAAGCACAATCATTGTGGCACAAAGCACAGAGGGAATCATACAATCCTAGGATAGATGGGAATTTTAGTCCAACCCCCTGCCCAAGGAAGGGCTCCCCATACCATCTCAGACAAATGACTGTCCAATCTTTTCTTGAAAATCTCCACAATGCAGCACACACAACTCTGGGATATTTCCTCTCCATACTCACACAGACTTCAGGCATGACCTCCCCGGCGGCCATGTTGCAAAGCGTTATTTTGAGCCTTCAGCGTTCACTTAATGACTTCAGCATTCGCTTAATGACTACAGCGTTCGCTTAACAACTACTGTAAAAATGTTCAAAAAATTAGGTCCAGTCACATGATGTTTTGACTTTTTAACTGCAACAATGTACGACTGTAATTCAGGGCTCAATCGCAGTCTCAGGTTGAGGACCACCTGTACTGATAATGTGACTTCAGGCTCAAAGAGAAAAACATTACAGATTTATAGTGATGAGGAGAGAGATGCTGTACTTAAATATCTTCTAAGTAAATGTTGAAGCATTCACTGCCCTAACAAATAGAGACAGTTCTTCTTTCTTCAAGAATGGCCTTGCTGGTCTCAAATATGTTCCATTTTAAATTTCCAAATATCATAAACTAGGAACAAAAAACAAGAAATAAACAGCAGGTTCAAAGTAACCAGCTTCATAACTTATCCTTCAGTTATAGTGAAATATTAAACCACAGGCATCCCAGAAACAGAACAAATTCTTATTTTTTTTTTTTAGGTTTGCAGGTTTACTTCCAAAACGTCTATTGTTTCACATAGATATCCTTTTTCTTCCTCCAACGGGAAAATTCTCATTTATTTATATTCATATTTTAAATTCTGTCCTTGTATCCTCTTTGAGTTTATAAAAATATCTAACTTTGATATAATGCCCCAAACAGGAACAAACGTAGTTATCGTTATGACTGCATTTCTGAAGGATGGGCTTCAGAGTGGGTTGTGTAGGGATTAGAGAAATTTCAAAGGAAGGTTGAGGAAAAATATTGGAAGCAGGATTAAGTACACATAGTACAGGAAGTCCTCAACGTACAACAGTTCATTTAGTAACCCTTGAAAGTTACAATGACACTGAATAAAGTGACTTATGACCGTTTTTCACACTTACGACCTTTGTAGCAGTCCCATGCTCACGTGATCAACATTCAAATGCTTGGCAATTGGTTCATCCTTATGACCGTTGCTATGTCCGGAGGTCATGCGATCACCTTTTGCAACAGTTTGAAAAGCAAAACCAATGCGGAAGCCAGCTTCACTTAACAACCGTGTTACTAAGTTATCAAGCGCAGTGATTCATTAAGCAACTGTGGGAAGAAAAGTCGTAAAAGGGACAAAACTCACTTAACAAGTGTCTCCCTTAACAACAGAAATTTTGAGCTCAGTTCTCATCGTAAGTCGAGGACTACCTGTGCAGGAAAATCAAGCTGAGACTTGAGTCCATAACAAACTGATATTTAATTTGAGTTTGTCCCAAGAAGCTTTATAGTAACAAAATTGTCAATATTGTAAAATTTACATTAAAAACAACGTGAAAATGGATTATAAACAGGTTGCCTTAGCTGTACGATATTTCTACCCAATCCTGCCTTCCTTGGCTCTAAAGATGTATTTATACAGATAGTCCTCGACTTACAACCGTTCATTTTTTGACCCTTGAAAGTTACAACAGCCCTGACAAAGTAACTGATGACCATTTTTCACACTTACGACCTTTGTAGCAGTCCCATGATCATGTGATCAAAATTCAGATGTTTGGCAATTGGTTCATACTTATGACCGTTGCTGTGTCCGAAGGTCATGTGATCCCCTTTTGCAATCCTTTCAACAGCAAAATCAATGCGGAAGGCAGATTCACTTAACAACCGTGTTACTAACTTCACCACTTAATTCACTTAACAGCTGTGGCAAGAAAGATTGTAAAAGGAGAAAAACTCACTTAAAAACTCTCTCGCTTAGCAACAGAAACATTGGCTCAATTGTGGTCGTAAGTCGAGCACTACTAGTATAACTCTTAGTAGTTTTCTTAGGGCTAAGACTCCAAGCTTTCCTTCCATCTGCCACTCCCAGCTCCCAAATTACTCACTTCTCTTCCCTCCAAGAATACAAATATATAAATATAAATATAAACCAGAAGAGGAACCCAGTGTTACTATCCTTTGATTGACGAGTCTAAGATCCAATCCCCACTCACTGAATTTCTGGGCAACAGGAAATGGCCTCCTCCTTTCCCAACACGGGGCCTAAAAATCCAGCCTGAGCTGAGGAAGGTCTGTAGTCCTTGCAGTTTGTCCTGCTGTAGTCACCTCTCGGGCTGAGACAGGTAGCATTGTCAGTTCTTTCCACACATTTTTGCAGTGAAGACAGTTCCGCGCAAAGACAAAATTCCACAAGTAACTATGAATAGGATTATGGTGGTGATAAAATACCAGGGCAAAACAAGGCAAGGCAACAGTAAGTAATGGTTACACTGGATATTTCCCATTTGGGACCAAATCTTTAAAAAAATATCTCTCTCTCTCTCTCTCTCTCTCTCTGTGTGTGTGTGTGTGTGTGTGTGTTTGTGTGTATTTGTGTATGTGTGTGTGTTTATTTAGCATATGGAATATCATACATGGATTTGCAATATATATTAGCATTTCATGTAGACTAATAAAACATAATATAATATAAATTTGAAAAAGATCTATGTTCTAAACCAGGGGTCTTCAAACTTGGCTCTTTTACGATTTGTGGACTTCACCTCCCAGAATTCCTCATCCAGGCATGCTGGCTGAGGAATTATGGGAGTTGAAGTCCACGAGTCATAAAAGAGCCAAGGTTGCCTACCCCTGGTCTAGGCCATCTAACCATTGAAGCAAAGCATTGTTTATATTTAAAAATGAGAGACTGTATATGCCTTCAGTTTATAGCGGGACATGAACTGATCTACGATTTGACGTGGTACCCGCACATTTAAACACCGGTTTGCTGTTCATGAGACCTAATGCTAATTGCTGTCTAAATTGTCCTGGCGCAGAATTGTTCCCTCATGCTGTTTAGTTTCCTTTTCAGAAAATACTGAAAGTAAATATAAAGGTAAAACCAGAAACTTTTCTTTTTGGTTTAATGGAAAAAAGACTTGGACAAAATGATGGAACTTCAATGTTATATACGCTGACTGCAGCAAGGCTAGTTTATGCACAAACATGTAAGGACATTTCGATCTCCACAATGGCGGAATGGCTTCAAAAGTTGATGGAGTTAGCAGAGATGGCTAAATTGACTCCTTTGATGAAAGAAAAAGACATAAGTCCTTTTG
Source organism: Crotalus tigris (assembly GCF_016545835.1). Classification (NCBI taxonomy): domain Eukaryota; kingdom Metazoa; phylum Chordata; class Lepidosauria; order Squamata; family Viperidae; genus Crotalus; species Crotalus tigris. The sequence continues at coordinate 9,254 of NW_024100236.1, forward strand.
TTTCTACTTGGAAACCCTTTCTGGACTTCTGCACTTCTAGGCGGCTGGGCTAGAAGATCTCCAAGGTCCCTTCCAACTCTGGAATTCAGCTTCTAAGTGGCTTTTATGGCCTCCGACAAATGTCTTTTGGGGGTTTTATCTTCCAGCCTATTATTAAATGGTAAATATAGAATCTTTCTTCGGTAAGTAAACTCATATTCCAAAAGTTTCCAGGTTGGTTATTAATTTTAAGATGTATATTGCAAGACATGATCATTGCTTCTTGTGTATAGAAGAAATAACCCTCCAAATTACAGGAAGCCTTAACTTACAACACTTCATTTAATGACCATTCGAAGTTACAACGTCACTGAAAAAAGGGACATGTGAACCTTTGAGAGCTGTATGCAACGAAATTTCATTTTGATGTATGCCAATTGGTGTACATTCAAAGTGACAATAAAGTTGTTGTTGTTCTTGTTATTATTATTATTATTTTCACAAATACGACCTTTGCAGCATCCCCATGATTATGTTATCAAAATTAAGATGCTTGGCAACTGGTTCACACTTATGACCGTTGCTGTGTCCCCAGGTCATGTGATTTTCTTTTGTGACCTTCTGACAAGCAAAGTCAATGGGGAAGCCAGATTCACTTAAGAACCAGGTTACTAACTTATGAACTGGAGTGATTCACTTAACAGGTGTGGCAAGAAAGGTCATAAAATGGGGTAAAACTCAGATGAAATTGGTGCCCCTCTCTAAGTGGTCAGATTGCAGTCGCTGTCAGGTCACCATTTGCATGGAGAGAAATGGCCAGTCTGGGAGTTGCACTCACCTCTCCAGAGAAAGTCGGTTAGAAGAGTTGGATTGCATATTTTGCTAGTGTATGCCTTGTAGCAACAACCTAGCATGACTTGCAAGAAATTATGGCCTCTTAGCTACTATAAGTTGGGTATTGTTCTGTAAAATTCCTTATGAACTTTTTTCACACTTTCGTCCATTGCAGAACCCCATGGTCACGTGATCAATATTCAGATGCTTGGCAACTGACTCATGTTTAGGACGGTAGCAGTGTCCAGGGGTCATGTGATCAACTTTTGCGCCCTTCTGACAAGCAAAAGCAATGGGGAAGCCAGTCTTAACAACTGTGTTACTATCTTAACAACTGCAATGATCTACTTAACAACTGTGGCAAGAAACATTGTAAAATGAGGCAAAAGTCACTTCACAAATGTTCCATTTAGCAACATATATTTGGGGATCAATTGGGGTAGGTTGAGGACTACCTGTATGTAGTTGAGGAACCTCTGGAAGTGTCAGGTTTCCATTAATATTGTAACTAAATACTAATTCACTGTATGCTGTAGAACGGTGGGAAAAAATGGGACAAAGCTCAGACAAAGAATTTTGCTGAAATTTACATTTAATGAAAAGTTTACCCTATTCCTAACAAAAGTGTAATGAAAATAGGCCTAAGCTAAATTAGTATATATAAAATCTTTTTTACTTTTATTCTCCGAACAATAACTAGAACAACAAGAGCAAGTACAACAAAAAGAACAATTACAAAAACAACAACAATAACAAGACGCAGAAAGTTCCTTGGGGGAAAGTGGCTCATCGCTGGTCTTCGCTGCTGGGTCGGATTCCGCCGTCCATCGCCGTCCGTCTATATGCAGATAGAATAACAGAACAGAATACCAAGAGTTGGAAGGGACTTTGGAGGTCTTCTACTCCAACCCCCTACTCATGAACACATTGTTCCCAGCATCGCCTCCATCTGTCTGCTGTGCTAAATAGCCAGCTTCTGGTCCAGCCCATCAAGAAGGGCGAGACTTCCTCCTTGTGAATAAAAGAGCTGCCCTTTGCTGCTCCTGCCTTTTCTCTGCCCTACCTGTTCTCGGATGAGTGTATAAAGCAGTTCCTCCTCCAAACTAACCATCTGCAGCTGTGTGCTTTCCCATCCGAAAGCCTCCTGGCTGTCCTGCCGCACCTGTGCTCCAGCCAAATCCCTCTCCTCTGGCTGCTCGGAGGCATTGACCAACTCACCTCCTGATGTGCCTGGGACTGGTTCATCCTTCTCCGATCTGCCAACTGGAGAGGCATCTGGGGAAGCATCTAGGGGAGTAATCAAAGGCTTTTATTAGTACCACACGTTTTCTATAAAAGTACAAACACTTTGTTCTTTTTGGAGTTACTTTTGATACTTTTGTGGGGTTTTCTTAATAAGGACACTGGAGAAGGTTGCCATTTCCTTCTCCAGTGGACCATGTTGTGTTAGCGCTCTGCACTATGACCTGTCTGACTTGGGTGACCCTGCACGGCAGAGCGTATTGCTTCATTGAGCTTTGCAAGACTTCAACACAACAACAAAGAGGCTAAAATAGGTACCTCTTTTAATTAGAGACTGAAGTCCAGGGAGTCTTCCTCCAGGCTGCTGAGATTCTCCAGCGTGCCTTCCCCTTCTTCAGGAGAATCCTGTGAATGACAATGATTCCTCTTTAGCCATCAGTGAAAAGAGACTCAGAATTCCTAAAAGAGGTCCTATTGAATCAGGATCCTCATCGGGAACAATGCTTCTGTTGCAATCCCCACCCCCACCCAGCCATTCCCGCAGAAATGTAGGCTGTCTACTCTGCCCCTTAATGCCCTGCCCAGAAACAACAGGGTGCTGGAGAGGAGGAAGCAGAAAAAGGAAAGGGATAAGCACGGTGGTTCATATCCATTTAGGATACCAGTCCACTGCATTGGGCCCTTCCCTGCTGCTTTGCGGTACCCAACCAATCGCAACAGAGCTTGAGTGTTAGCCTAAATATGTTGTCCCAAGGGCCAGGTGTCACCTTGCTCCACTGCCCAGAGCCCTCCAGCACAGTTCACTCAGATTAGGAGAACTGAATAGAGGGACTCTATCCTTCCCCAAGAGAAAACACTTTGTCTTTCTTACCCACGGACTGGACGAAAGGCTGGCCTCCAAAGCCTCTGCAGCCTGCTCCCAGCTTCCCTCAGACACCTCATCCAAGAGGGCAGAAATGGAGTCGAAATCCTCCAGGCTGTTGATCCCGGAGCCCACCTGCACTTCCATCGAATCCTGCTAGTGACAGTATCGAGGCTAAATCCTAAGCCTTCTGCATCCCAATAAGATTGCTAAAGGACAGGGTGCGTTCAGGCCCTGTGTGCCAACAGCAAGAGAGCCTCCATCGGCCCCATTGCCAAGACTTTCTTACCTCCGAGGTCTGCGTCTTCTCCTCAGTAGGAGAGAGCTCCTCTTCTGCCGGCTGGTCTTCTTCGTCCTGAAATAACAATGTGAAGGTTCTGTCTGTTGGCATCTCCACAGAGACAATGCTTCTTCTTTTAGTGGGGCAGAAGCTGTTCAGGTCTTACCGACTCAACGCAGGTCTCCAAAATGGGGGGGAGTCGCGGCCTCCAGTGCTCTTGCTTTTTCTCTCTGGGGAGCGAAACGAAGAGGCCAAAGGTGAAAAGTAGCCACGGGCCCTTTTTAAAAAAGTGGTCCCGTGGAGGTTCTAAGAACCCTTCCAGCTGGCCTGCCAAGGGGATTGGCCTGCCAAAGGGGCTGCCCTCAGTCATTCTTCCTTTGCAGAGGCAGAGGGCAGAGATGCCTCCCTTCTGCAAAGGTTTCACCCTCCGAGGTGTTACCTACCTTGATAAGCAGGCACTGCTTTCCTCCTGCACGTCGTCCCTTGGTTGGCATTCTTCCAAAGGATCCTGAAATAACAATGCAAATATTACAACTGTCGGCATATCAACAAACCCGCAGCGAAAGGGCTTCTGCATGGTGAGGAGCTGGTCTGGGCTTACCGACTCAGTGCAGGTCTCCGAGATAGTTAAGAGCCGCGGCCTCCATTTCGCCATGTTCTCATTTCTGGGGAGAGAATGAAGAGCCAAAGATGAAAAGTAGCCATGCGATGCCTCCCCTCTGCAAACGGTTCTTCGAGCCCTTTTCTTTAGGGCTTTAGTGCGTCCGCCTTTTCGGGGGCTTCAGAATACTTCAGCTGAGAACACCTACCTCATTGAAATAAGAACTGGCGCCACCTCTTCCTTCCTGGGGATCCGGGCGGTGGCACGAACACCCATCAAAACCTGCAAGTAACAATTGTTCATTGAAGGAATAAATGAAAAGTCCTCTGCATGTGATGGAATGTTTATCTTCCCCAAGAGGGAAAGGCTGCACTCCACAGGGAATAGAGACAGCAGATCATGGAAAAGTTGGCTAATGGGAAGAGGCTCAAAATGGCTCTTTCTTAGAATGTCCCAGTATTTCCCTTCCAAGCCATCAAGATCTTTTCCCGAATCCAAAAGGCTCCTCTTGACTTTCCTAGGCTGGCCAGGTTCCCCCAAGTGAGAATTCCTCCCTTTCCCCACCCGGTTTTGAGGCAAGGACCCTGACTGGCCATGTCACAGAAGAGTCCTTACCCCTTGGGAGGAAGACCTGTGTCCATCAGACACACAAAGATGTGTCTGCCATTCTCCCTTCTGGTCATGCCGCTTCTGTCCCTCGTCAGTCCTGGCCAAAAGAAGAAGGTGACATGTCAAAGGTTATCCTTCTAGGTCTGCCTCTCCTTTCTAGGACCGGCCATTCAGCCTGCCCAACTTTTTGCCTCTGCAACCCCTTGCACACAGGAAGCCATCTTGAGGAGAGGCTCTTAGAGACCCTGCAGTCCATCAATGTTGCCCCACCATGCCCAGGGTTTGTGGAGAAGGGGGTGGTACCTGTCAGGAGGCTCAGGAAGGTCCTCTACGTCGCTCTTCGTGCAGCAGAAGAGCGCTGAACATCTTTTCCAGATGTTCTGTGAAGAGAAGAGAAATAGGCATAAGTCAGTCATAAGAGTTGGGAAACATGACTTTCTCCCCTACTACTTCCAATTTCTTGGCAGCTGAGATGGCCACACTTACTCTAAAAAACCGTCGTACAGCCATGACCCCAAGCAGCTGTTGGTCCTTTCACTGCACGAAGGGAGAATGGACTGCTGGGGCCTGATTGGTGGCTTTTCAGGGAAACTGTCAACCTGGTTGCTGTGGCAACCAGGTAAACATTGGCCACATTCTAAACCTGCCCAAGGAGGGCAGCTCACCTGGGTTTAGGAGTGTCTGGATGGCCCGGTGGCTGACTCCTTTGGTGGCTTTTGGCCTCTGCCTTTCACGTGGGAAGTTGTTTGTTCATGAAAAAGAGAGAAGCACAATCATTGTGGCACAAAGCACAGAGGGAATCATACAATCCTAGGATAGATGGGAATTTTAGTCCAACCCCCTGCCCAAGGAAGGGCTCCCCATACCATCTCAGACAAATGACTGTCCAATCTTTTCTTGAAAATCTCCACAATGCAGCACACACAACTCTGGGATATTTCCTCTCCATACTCACACAGACTTCAGGCATGACCTCCCCGGCGGCCATGTTGCAAAGCGTTATTTTGAGCCTTCAGCGTTCACTTAATGACTTCAGCATTCGCTTAATGACTACAGCGTTCGCTTAACAACTACTGTAAAAATGTTCAAAAAATTAGGTCCAGTCACATGATGCTTTGACTTTTTAACTGCAACAATGTACGACTGTAATTCAGGGCTCAATCGCAGTCTCAGGTTGAGGACCACCTGTACTGATAATGTGACTTCAGGCTCAAAGAGAAAAACATTACAGATTTATAGTGATGAGGAGAGAGATGCTGTACTTAAATATCTTCTAAGTAAATGTTGAAGCATTCACTGCCCTAACAAATAGAGACAGTTCTTCTTTCTTCAAGAATGGCCTTGCTGGTCTCAAATATGTTCCATTTTAAATTTCCAAATATCATAAACTAGGAACAAAAAACAAGAAATAAACAGCAGGTTCAAAGTAACCAGCTTCATAACTTATCCTTCAGTTATAGTGAAATATTAAACCACAGGCATCCCAGAAACAGAACAAATTCTTATTTTTTTTTTCAGGTTTGCAGGTTTACTTCCAAAACGTCTATTGTTTCACATAGATATCCTTTTTCTTCCTCCAACGGGAAAATTCTCATTTATTTATATTCATATTTTAAATTCTGTCCTTGTATCCTCTTTGAGTTTATAAAAATATCTAACTTCGATATAATGCCCCAAACAGGAACAAACGTAGTTATCGTTATGACTGCATTTCTGAAGGATGGGCTTCAGAGTGGGTTGTGTAGGGATTAGAGAAATTTCAAAGGAAGGTTGAGGAAAAATATTGGAAGCAGGATTAAGTACACATAGTACAGGAAGTCTTCAACGTACAACAGTTCATTTAGTAACCCTTGAAAGTTACAATGACACTGAATAAAGTGACTTATGACCATTTTTCACACTTACGACCTTTGTAGCAGTCCCATGCTCACGTGATCAACATTCAAATGCTTGGCAATTGGTTCATCCTTATGACCGTTGCTATGTCCGGAGGTCATGCGATCACCTTTTGCAACAGTTTGAAAAGCAAAACCAATGCGGAAGCCAGTTTCACTTAACAACCGTGTTACTAAGTTATCAAGCGCAGTGATTCATTAAGCAACTGTGGGAAGAAAAGTCGTAAAAGGGACAAAACTCACTTAACAAGTGTCTCCCTTAACAACAGAAATTTTGAGCTCAGTTCTCATCGTAAGTCGAGGACTACCTGTGCAGGAAAATCAAGCTGAGACTTGAGTCCATAACAAACTGATATTTAATTTGAGTTTGTCCCAAGAAGCTTTATAGTAACAAAATTGTCAATATTGTAAAATTTACATTAAAAACAACGTGAAAATGGATTATAAACAGGTTGCCTTAGCTGTACGATATTTCTACCCAATCCTGCCTTCCTTGGCTCTAAAGATGTATTTATACAGATAGTCCTCGACTTACAACCGTTCATTTTTTGACCCTTGAAAGTTACAACAGCCCTGACAAAGTAACTGATGACCATTTTTCACACTTACGACCTTTGTAGCAGTCCCATGATCATGTGATCAAAATTCAGATGTTTGGCAATTGGTTCATACTTATGACCGTTGCTGTGTCCGAAGGTCATGTGATCCCCTTTTGCAATCCTTTCAACAGCAAAATCAATGCGGAAGGCAGATTCACTTAACAACCGTGTTACTAACTTCACCACTTAATTCACTTAACAGCTGTGGCAAGAAAGATTGTAAAAGGAGAAAAACTCACTTAAAAACTCTCTCGCTTAGCAACAGAAACATTGGCTCAATTGTGGTCGTAAGTCGAGCACTACTAGTATAACTCTTAGTAGTTTTCTTAGGGCTAAGACTCCAAGCTTTCCTTCCATCTGCCACTCCCAGCTCCCAAATTACTCACTTCTCTTCCCTCCAAGAATACAAATATATAAATATAAATATAAACCAGAAGAGGAACCCAGTGTTACTATCCTTTGATTGACGAGTCTAAGATCCAATCCCCACTCACTGAATTTCTGGGCAACAGGAAATGGCCTCCTCCTTTCCCAACACGGGGCCTAAAAATCCAGCCTGAGTTGAGGAAGGTCTGTAGTCCCTGCAGTTTGTCCTGCTGTAGTCACCTCTCGGGCTGAGACAGGTAGCATTGTCAATTCTTTCCACACATTTTTGCAGTGAAGACAGTTCCGCGCAAAGACAAAATTCCACAAGTAACTATGAATAGGATTATGGTGGTGATAAAATACCAGGGCAAAACAAGGCAAGGCAACAGTAAGTAATGGTTACACTGGATATTTCCCATTTGGGACCAAATCTTTAAAAAAATCTCTCTCTCTCTCTCTCTCTCTCTCTGTGTGTGTGTGTGTGTGTGTGTTGTGTGTATTTGTGTATGTGTGTGTGTTTATTTAGCATATGGAATATCATACATGGATTTGCAATATATATTAACATTTCATGTAGACCAATAAAACATAATATAATATAAATTTGAAAAAGATCTATGTTCTAAACCAGGGGTCTTCAAACTTGGCTCTTTTATGATTTGTGGACTTCACCTCCCAGAATTCCTCATCCAGGCATGCTGGCTGAGGAATTATGGGAGTTGAAGTCCACGAGTCATAAAAGAGCCAAGTTTGCCTACCCCTGGTCTAGGCCATCTAACCATTGAAGCAAAGCATTGTTTATATTTAAAAATGAGAGACTGTATATGCCTTCAGTTTACAGCGGGACATGAACTGATCTACGATTTGACGTGGTACCCGCACATTTAAACACCGGTTTGCTGTTCATGAGACCTAATGCTAATTGCTGTCTAAATTGTCCTGGCGCAGAATTGTTCCCTCATGCTTTTTAGTTTCCTTTTCAGAAAATACTGAAAGTAAATATAAAGGTAAAACCAGAAACTTTTCTTTTTGGTTTAATGGAAAAAAGACTTGGACAAAATCATGGAACTTCAATGTTATAAACGCTGACTGCAACAAGACTAGTTTATGCACAAACATGTAAGGACATTTCGATCTCCACAATGGCGGAATGGCTGCAAAAGTTGATGGAGTTAGCAGAGATGGCTAAATTGACTCCTTTGATGAAAGAAAAAGACATAAGTCCTTTTGTTTCTACTTGGAAACCCTTTCTGGACTTCTGCACTTCTAGGCGGCTGGGCTAGAAGATCTCCAAGGTCCCTTCCAACTCTGGAATTCAGCTTCTAAGTGGCTTTTATGGCCTCCGACAAATGTCTTTTGGGGTTTTATCTTCCAGCCTATTATTAAATGGTAAATATAGCATCTTTCTTCGGTAAGTAAACTCATATTCCAAAAGTTTCCAGGTTGGTTATTTATTTTAAGATGTATATTGCAAGACATGATCGGTGCTCCTTGTGTATAGAAGAAATAACCCTCCAAATTACAGGAAGCCTTAACTTACAACACTTCATTTAATGACCATTCGAAGTTACAACGTCACTGAAAAAAGGGACATGTGATTGTTTTTCACAGTTATGACCTTTGCAGCATCCCCATGATTATGTGATCAAAATTAAGATGCTTGGCAACTGGTTCACACTTATGACCGTTGCAGTGTCCCCAGGTCATGTGATTTTCTTTTGTGACCTTCTGACAAGCAAAGTCAATGGGGAAGCCAGATTCACTTAACCAGGTTACTAACTTATGAACTGGAGTGATTCACTTAACAGGTGTGGCAAGAAAGGTCATAAAATCGGGTAAAACTCAAATGAAATTGGTGCCCCTCTCTAAGCGGTCAGATTGCAGTCACTGTCAGGCCACCATTTGCATGGAGAGAAAACACCAGTCTGGGAGTTGCACTCACCTCTCCAGAGAAAGTTGGTTAGAGGGATGGAATTGCAGAGCTGCATGCAAATGTGGTTTTGCAGATGGAGATGCACAGAGGATAATACTAAGAATCTTTCATATCTTTAAAAAAAAGAGTAAAAGCATTTGGCACCTAATACCATCCTGGAATTAGGGTGGTAAGTCTTACTGGTGATTAAGTAGGTCATCATGTGATAAACCTATTCTACAATAGTATCTGTAGCGGTCATTTAATGAAAGCTGCAGTTGTTAAGTGGACCCATTGTTCTTAATAGGCATTTTTCCCAGAATCCGGAAGTCAATACCAGCAAAAACATTGTAAACTGTAGTCACGTGATCATGGGATGCTGCAATGAGCTGTGAATGTGATCTGATTGCTGATTGCCCACAATGCAATTGCATGAGTGCAGATGGGGGGGGCGGGAAGGCAGACATCAAGCCTTTGAAGTCACAAATAACTTTTGCGGGTTCTGTTGTGACTTCAAACGGTTGCTAAGTGACCAGTTGTTGAACAAGGACTACCTGGGTAGCCTTCTTTCCATTCATGCCCCCAAGCAGGAACAACAACTGAACTAAAATAAGACGACTATATGACTTATTCCCCCTTGAATTTTTCCTGATACATGGAGAAAATAATTTCTTTCTCAATTTATTTAGCCCACTGTGTATTGTTCCTTGTAGCACTCTACAGTCTACATCGTTTACTTCACAGATGTTAGCAGGATGTACAGGAACATATACATACATCACACATAATATCCACCACCATTAGAATACTTAAAGGGCATACTGAACCTCAGGTCACAGTTCCTGACACAGGAACAGGAAGACCCTCAAATACAAAGCCCGAAGGAGGTATAAAAGCCCACCACACCCAGATCAATTTTGCAAGCTGCCGCAGAGCCACATACTAAGTGGAATTTTCGTTCAAAGGGATTTCCCCATGTATTTTACCAGGAAACATAGATAGGGCAAGCTAGGAAAGTCAGTGCCCTCCTAACCATAACCTAGCACTCCAAATTTGTTGGTAATGTCCACTTTTCACTATGAATTCATGGTGACTTAACCCTAACCCTAAATGGAATTTTCTTCCAATGGGATTTTCCCATGTATTTTTCCACGAAAGATAGGTAGGGTAGACTAGAAAAGTCAATGCCTTTCTAATCCTACCCAAGCACTCCGAATTTGTTTGCAATCTCCATTTTGTTCTGTGGGTTCATGGTGACTTAACCCTTACCCTAGGTCCGTAGTGGCGAATGTATGGCATGCGTGCCACAGGTGGCATGCAGAGTTCTCTCTGTGGGCATGAGTGCCATCACCTTAGTCCTAGACCTTCAGCTTTTCACTTTAGAACTCCGCCGCCATGTGCAAAAAAAAAAGTTCAATCAATCAATCAATTTCAACTTCTTGCAGGAAAAAAAGATCTCACAAAGTTGGTTTTGATTGATTGAACTTTTTAGTCCCACCGAGTCTGCCATTACCACCACAGCCACGCCAACCCAATGGCCCATGCCCACCCAATGGGCCACACACATCCAGTGGCCCATGCCCACCCAGCACCCGATGGTACATAAGTGGGTTTTGGGTTGCAGTTTGGGCACTCCGTCTAAAAGGTTCGCCATCAGTGAGTTAGGATGTACACTTTCCCTGCCATTTTAGCTATCCCATTTGTGTATCATATATATATATATATATATATATATATATATATATATATTACGCGGGAGAAAACCCGAACAACCAAAGACCTACATACGTTTCGACGAAGTCCCATTTGTCATCTTCAGGCTTGTGTTTTCAGCTTCGTGCTTCGAGGAGCAATGTGTGGTGTTAGCTGTTTCTTCCTTTTAACTGCCAGTGGGGGTATGAACTGATTGGGTGGGAGCTTGGCTGTGTTCTGATTGGGTGGAGGTGTGTTCTGAATGGTTAGGGGCTTGGCTGTGTTCTGATTGGCTGGGGGGTTGGCTGTGCTCTGATTGGCTGGGGGGGTTGGCTGTGCTCTGATTGGCTGGGGGAGTGTTCTGTTTGGTTGTGCTCAGGTTAGTCTGAGTTGCAGGGGGCTTTAAGATTTTGGGCTGTCTTGTTGTTTTTTGGCTTTGCGTTTGTGGTCGTGCCTCATCTTCATGGAGGGTGTCAGTTTGCTTCATGTATGGATTGGAGGGGTTTAAAGTGGCTAATGATGCAGCTGTGGTCTGGCTTCTGGTTTGTGGTCGTGCCTCATCATCGGTGTGGCTTTGGGTTTGCTTTTTGCGTGGACGAAACTGAAAACACCAGCCTGAAGATGATGAATGGGACTTCGTCGAAACGTCACCAAGACACTTCCAATTTTACGCGGGAGAAAACCCGAACAACCAAAGACCTACATACAAACACCCGCAAAAACCTCAGACAACATATCTATATCTATATATATATATATTGCTAGTGTACTTAACAACTGTGGCAAGAAACATTGTAAAATGAGGCAAAAGTCACTTAACAAATTAGCATTTAATCTAAAGTTTACCCTATTCTTAACAAAAGTGTAATGAAAATAGGTCTAAACCAGGGGTCGGCAAGCTGAAACACTGGAAGAGCCACTTGGACCCTTTTTCCTCATAAAAGGAAAAACTGGGAGCCGCATAATGTGTGCGCGCATGCGCACCCGCGTGCATGCAAATAGAACAGGGGTTTTGATTAAAGAGTGGAGCCTAAGGCGAGACTTGCACCGGCTCTGCCCCCATCCCATTCCATCCTGGCTTCTCCTCCCCTCGGAAAAGACTGCTCTCCCCCCACCCCACACTCTCCCTCTCTGGGACTTTCTTATTTCCGCTTTTTGGCGTGAAGGTTCCCAGGGAGCGGAGGAGGAGGCCAACAGGGAGAAAGAACTGCCTGCTCAGGCTCGCCTATCTCAGCCTGCTGTGGGAGGCTGGAGTTGAGGCTTCTGGCTCGCTCTGGGAGAGGTGCTTGGAAAAGAGAAGATGAGAAGTGGAAAGTGGGAGAAAGGACATCTTCCACCTCTCTGGGGTTCTTTCGCTGGGAGGGTGAGGAAGCAGCAGTTCTGCTCCGCAGAAGGTGGGAGCAGGCAGCCTCTCCTTCAAGCTTCGCCAAGTGACTCCAGGAGTGAAGTGATGTCCTAGTCCCTGGAATGTCAACTTTGCGAAAGAGGGAGGCGGTGGTGGGATTAAAATAAAATGTGGGGGGGAGGAGGTTGAGGAAATCCAGCAGACACCTCTATCAGAGGGCGAGCAAGAAAGGGAAGATCGGGGAGAGGAAGAAAGCTTTCGGGGCTTGCCCAGCAGGCAGCTGCTCCCCGCTCTCACAAATAGCCGTGGAGGAGCAACCAGGATTGGAGGAGCAGAAGTCAACACTGCCAAAGAAGAAGAAGGAAAGGAAAAGTGGGGGTCTTTAATAGTCATGCCCACTTTTCCCCCTTTGGTTCCAGACATCCACGTGTGTATGGGTGTCAGGTTTGGAAGCCTCTGTTTAACTCTGTGTGTGTGCACAGACATAGGCTGACTCCTCCTCATCTCCTGCCCTTGCTGCATCTCCTGTGGAGACACATTTGCGTCTCTGTGTCTCTCTGCCACTCAAAGCCATCCCACAGCTCGATCTTTGAAGCTGTTTCAATCTGCCATTGCCAAGTGTCCCCATGGAAGTCAATGGACAGCATGACTGAGATAGGCAGTGGCCCCAATTCTGGTCCGGGGAAACGAGAGCAGAGCGGTGCTACCTATCTCATTCATGTGGAAGAACAGCCGTGTAAACAGCACCAGATGGTGCCGCCACCACTGCTGGAAATGAGCAGGCTCGTGGAGATGCGTGGCTGGCTCGGCTGCCCAGGGATGGCCCAGGGAGCGATGCCCCCACTGGCCGCCACCCCCACTGGGACTGCCGCCCGGACCAGCTCGGAGAGGCCCAGGCTGGCTCGGTTGCCCAGGGAGCGATGCTGGCGCCAGCCACTGCCCCAGCCTGGACTGCCACCCGGGGGGCTGCAGGAAGAAGAACGGGAGGAGGAGGGTGAGAAAGCCGTCCCAGTTGCTCCCCCCGGGCACTCCTCTTGCCCCGGCACCCGCCTGAGGCGCCCAGGGGCCAGCAGGAGGAAAAAGGAGAGGAAGAGGGTGAGAAAGCTGCTGCTGTTGCCCCAGCCAGGACTCCACACTACTTGGCCTCGCCCTCCGTCATCCGATGTAGCTGCGGCGGGCCAGCGGCCTGCGCGGCACCAGCCCCCACCGTGGCCCACCGCAGCTACATCGGATGACGGAGGGCGAGGCCAAGTAGTGCGGAGTCCTGGCTGGGGCAACAGCAGCAGCTTTCTCACCCTCCTCCTCTCCTCCAGCCCCTCTGCCAGCCCGGATGCTTCCCCCAGGGCACCCCTCTTGCCCCACCTGAGCCGCCCAGGGGTCAGCAGGAGGAAAAAGGGGAGGAGGAGGGTGAGAAAGCTGCTGCTGTTGCCCCAGCCAGGACTCCGCACTACTTGGCCTCGCCCTCCGTCATCCGATGTAGCTGCGGCGAGCCACGGTGGGGGCTGATGCCGCGCAGGCCGCGGGCCCTGGCTGCAATGCTGCGGCTGCTCTGCTTGACCAGCCCCTCTGCCGGCCCGGATGCTCCCCCCAGGGCACCCCTCTTGCCCCACCTGAGCCGCCGGGGGGTCAGCAGGAGGAAAAAGGGGAGGAGGAGGGTGAGAAAGCCACTGCCGCCGCCCCAGCCAGGACTCCGCACTACTTGGCCTCGCCCTCCGTCATCCGATGTAGCTGTGGCGGGCCACGGTGGGGGCTGGTGCCACGCAGGCCGCTGGCCCTGGCTGCAATGCTGCGGCTGCTCTGCTTGACCAGCCCCTCTGCCGGCCTGGCAGCCCCCCCCCCGGGCACCCCTCTTGCCCTGGCACCTGCCCGAGGCGCCCAGGGGTCAGCAGGAGGAAGAAGGGGAGGAGGAGGGTGAGAAAGCTGCTGCTGTTGCCCCAGCCAGGACTCCGCACTACTTGGCCTCGCCCTCCGTCATCCGATGTAGCTGCGGCGAGCCACGGTGGGGGCTGGTGCCGCACAGGCCGTGGGCCCTGGCTGCAATGCTGCGGCTGCTCTGCTTGACCAGCCCCTCTGCCGGCCCGGATGCTCCCCCCAGGGCACCCCTCTTGCCTCACCTGAGCCGCCCAGGGGTCAGCAGGAGGAAAAAAGGGAGGAGGAGGGTGAGAAAGCCCCTGCCGCCGCCCCAGCCAGGACTCCGCGCTGCTTGGCCTCGCCCTCCGTCCATCTGATGTAGCTGCGGCGGGCCGCGGCAGGGGCTGGTGTGGTGCAAGCCGCTGGCCCTGGCCACAATGGTGCGGCTGCTCTGCTTGACCAATCCCTCCTCCGGCCCGGCTGGACCCCCGAGCACCCCTCTTGCCCCGGCACCTGCCTGAGTTGCCCTGGGGCCAGCAGGAGGAAGAAGGTGAGGAGGAGGAGGATGAGAAAGCCACTGCCGCCACCCCAGCCAAGACTCCACACTGCCTGGCCTCACCCTTCGCCCATCCGATGTAGCCACGGCAGGGGCTGTTGCTGCGCAGGCCGCTGGCCCTGGCCGCAATACTGCGGCTGCTCTGCCTGACCGGCCCAGCTGGCCCACCCGGGTGCCCCTCTTGCTCTGGTGCCCGCCTGAGACGCCTTTGGGGCAGCAGGAGGAAGAAGGGGAGGAGAAGGGCAAGCAAACCGCCGGTGGTGCCGAGCCCCAGAAGGAGGCTCTCCTCTCTTACCATTGCTGCATCTCCCTTTTCTTTCCCGGCAGCCGTGATTCCGGCGTGTCTTCCCAGCCAGCGGGGCCAATGGTCGCACTGACTGGGGATTGCAGGGGCTGCTTTCCCTTGGGCTGCGGCTTGCAGGCGGGCTGGCCCACTCAGTGGAGCCTCCAGTGAGCCGCTCCCAGCGGGGATCCTGGGGCTTCCCTGTGCGGCTCCATGGCCCCATGTGCCTCGGACGGGGCCAGCCTGGGAAAGGGACTTCTCACAGGGGGTGGGGCACCTGGCGCAGGGCCAATCAGGAGTCCTGCAAGGAGGAAGTCCGCATGAGACAGAGAGAGAGAAGGAACGTGCAAGTGGCTCTCTCTCTCTCTCTCTCTCTCTCTCTCTCTCTCTCTCTCTCTCTCCCCAAATGGCAGAGGAAGTTCCAGAGCCGCATGCAGCTCCGGAGCCGCGGGTTGCCGACCCGTGGCCTAAACTATAAAATTTTTTTTAATTTTATTCTCCGAACAATAACTAGAACAACAACAAGAAGAACAAGTACAACAACAAGAACAATTACAAAAAACCCCACAATGACAAGACGCAGAAAGATCCTTGGGGGAAAGTGGCTTGTCGCAGGTCTTCGTCGCTGGGTCGGATTCCGCCGTCCATCTCCGTCCGTCTATATGCAGATAGAACAACAGAACAGAATACCAAGAGTTGGAAGGGACCTTGGAGGTCTTCTACTCCAACCCCCTACTCATGAACACATTGTTCCCAGCATCGCCTCCATCTGGCTGCTGTGTTAAATAGCCAGCTTCTGGTCCAGCCCATCAAGAAGGGTGAAACTTCCTCCTTGTGAGTAAAAGAGCTGCCCTTTGCTGTTCCTGCCTTTTCTCTTCCCTACCTGTTCTCGGATGAGTGTAGAAAGCAGTTCCTCCTCCAAACTAACCATTTGCAGCTGCGTGCTTTCCCAACCGAAAGCCTTAGGGCTGTCCTGCCGCACCTGTGCTCCAGCCAAATCCCTCTCCTCTGGCTGCTCGGAGGCATTGACCAACTCACCTCCTGATGTGCCTGGGACTGGCTCATCCTTCTCCAATCTGCCAACTGGAGAGGCATCTGGGGAAGCATCTGGGGGAGTAATCAAAGGTTTTTATTGGTACCACACGCTTTTTATAAAAGTACAAATACTTTGTTCTTTTTGGAGTTACTTTTGATACTTTTTGTGGGGTTTTCTTAATAAGGACACTGGAGAAGGTTACCATTTCCTTCTCCAGTGGACCACATTGTGTTAGCACTCTGCACTATGACCTGTCTAACTTATGACAATAATTGACCAAATTACAGTTGTCAGGCACTGTTAAGCTACAAATTCAGCATAATAGCTTGAATCTGTGCATTTCCAGCCCCACTGGACAATGAACTTTCTTTTCCCCCTCTGTGCCTGCTTTGAAATGCTTGCTCTGATACCCTCCAACTTCCTTATATTTAAATGTTTTTAAGTATCGCAGGTGTTATTAGGGAAGATCTGTGAAACAGGAGGATCTCTTCATCCCTGGTATGGGATGGAAATATGCTTTTAAGACACTTCTATGCTGGTGCCAGTCTGCATGAATCTTGCTGATGTTGCTGATCTGACTTCTTAGCACAGTTTTTTCTGTCAAATTTTGATGAAAAGAGGAAATAGCAGTTTTGCCAAGTAGCAGTCCAGAGTTTCTTTTCCCCCATCCCATCCCATCCTATCTTTTGCAAAGCAAGTTAGTACAGAAGTCAGAGGATATTTGAGAACTGGCAGTTCTCATACAGAAATTTATATCTATATATCTACATCTCTATATCTACACACACACACATACACACACACACACACACACAGAGAGAGAGAGAGAGCATAAGTGATCTACCAATTTTATTGAAGCTATATAACACACAATGTAATTTTGCTAGGTTCTTAGTTTCCTCTTAATGCACTCTACTAAAGCAGCAGCTTAGTGAAGGTGGGCAAGAGCTATAGCCATTAGCACTTCATTAATTTATCTCATTTTACTATAATATAAAAACATGACCTCTTAGATTTTCCTTTTCATTATGCCTTTCTCTGTTTTGTTGGATATTATGGTAAAATAGTAGCTGCTCAGTCAGCTTGGACTTAGCAAATGAGTGGACTTTTTAAGAAGAATTGTGGAAATGGCAAGTAGCATAATTGGTTAATGACAGACCTACTGCACTTTGGCTCTTGTTGTTGTCATATGGCAATAGCATCTGGGATTGCACTGAATGAAATAACAGGTCTGGTGTCTCTTAAAAATCTAACATCTCTTCTGCATTTGTGCATTCTCTGCCCCTTCAGCCTGCTGATAAAGGTGGATTCGTTCTTCCATTATTGTATTTCATTTTGGCAACCCATCCTTAATACAGAATATTTGATTAGCTCGACTTGCCTGATTGAAAGAGGCTAATTTGATGTCAATAAAATAAATTCCATACTAGCTGCTGCTGTTGATCACTTGCCTGTTGGCCCTTGTCTTCTCACAGCCAATTTGGGTGAAATGGTGTGGTATTGTGGAATGTGATCAAGACACTTGTTTAGATATTTGTGAAAATCTGATATATAAATTCTGATAGATCATAGACATGCAACAGAGGTTGGTGTTATAGTTTTGATCCCAGAATCTGTTTTTGTATAGAGAGAAGAGAATGTGTGAAGCAATAACAAAAAAATATGGAGAAGGGAAAGAGAGCTGTGGTCTTTCATTGCAAACTTCCTTTCAATACAATTGCTTCATTGCTAATTTAACACTCTTGAATAAAACCTCCGAACTGAATGAAAACCTGGATGTTTTCATGAGCTCACTTGCAGAGTTCAGTTCCAATATTAGTCCCAGGAAAAAAAATCCAAGACAAGGCTATAAATGTCTCCAGCAGAGGCAAGGACTCCTGGAAGTAATTACATTTGGCCACCATTGCAGGTTTTCTGGGTGAAAGAACTATTTGTAGAAAAAAGATCAAATGGATGTAATAAATTAGCTAAAGAAGACAGAGCTCCAGGAGTCATTAAAAAGATATATATATATATATACATATTTGTTTTCTGAGGTTTTCGCGGGTATTTGTATGTAGGTCTTTGGTTGTTCGGGTTTTCTCCCACGTAAAATTAGAAGTGTCTTGGCGACGTTTCGACGAAGTCCCATTCGTCCTCTTCAGGCTGGTGCTTTCAGCTTCGTGCCTCGAGCAGCAATGTGTGGTCTTAGCTGTTTCTTCCTTTTAACTGCCAGTGGGGGTATGAACTGATTGGGTGGGAGCTTGGCTGTGTTCTGATTGGGTGGAGGTGTGTTCTGATTGGTTAGGGCGTGGCTGTGCTCTGATTGGCTGGGGGGTTGGCTGTGCTCTGATTGGCTGGGGGGTTGGCTGTGCTCTGATTGGCTGGGGGAGTGTTCTGTTTGGTTGTGTTCAGGTTAGTCTGAGTTGCAGAGGGATTCAAGATTTTGGGCTGCCCTGCCATTCCTTGGCTTCGCGTTCGTGGTCGTGCTTCCTCTTCATGGAGGGTGTCAGTTTGCTTCATGTATGGATTGGAGGGGTTTAAAGTGGCTAATGATGCAGCTGCCTGAAGATGACGAATGGGACTTCGTCGAAACGTCGCCAAGACACTTCCAATTTTACGCGGGAGAAAACCCGAACAACCAAAGACCTACATATATACATATACATATACATATACATATACATATACATATACATATACATATACATATACATATACATATATATATATATATATATATATATATATATATATATATATGTAGGTCTTTGGTTGTTCGGGTTTTCTCCCACGTAAAATTGGAAGTGTCTTGGCGACGTTTTGACGAAGTCCCATTCGTCATCTTCAGGCTGGTGTTTTCAGCTTCGTGCTTTGAGCAGCAATGTGTGGTCTTAGCTGTTTCTTCCTTTTAACTGCCAGTGGGGGTATGAACTGATTGGGTGGGAGCTTGGCTGTGTTCTGATTGGGTGGAGGTGTGTTCTGAATGGTTAGGGGCTTGGCTGTGCTATGATTGGCTGGGGGAGTGTTCTGTTTGGTTGTGCTCAGGTTAGTCTGAGTTGCAGAGGGGTTTGAGATTTTGGGCTGCCTTCTTATTTTTTGGCTTCGCGTTCGTGGTCGTGCTTCTTCTTCATGGAGGGTGTCAGTTTGCTTTATGTATGGATTGGAGGGGTTTAAAGTGGCTAATGATGCAGCTGTGGTCGGGCTTCTGGTTTGTGGTCGTGCCTCGTCATCAGTGTGGCTTTGGGTTTGTTTTTTGCGTGGATGTGTGGTGGTGACCTCCTGTGTGGTTTTTGTGAGTGTGGGTCTGGTATCATTTTTTGTGTTAGGGAGTCGTTTGTCAATAAGGGCGGGTTTCCAAATGGCTGGTAGGCGGGAGGTATCATCTCGCTTGTTCATGCTGTGTGGGCGTTTTTCTATCTCGATGGCTTCTCTGATTATTCTGTTATTAAAATGTTCACTTTTGGCAATGGTTCTGGTATTTTTAAAGTCAATTTCATGTCCTGTGGCTTTAAGGTGTTGGACCAGGGAAGATGTTGGTTCCTCTTTTTTGACTGAGTTCTTATGTTCTTCAATGCGTGCACTTATTCTTCTGTTGGTTTGTCCGATGTATGTGGTGGGACAAGTGGTGCATGGGATTTCGTATACTCCTTGATTTTCTAATTCAATTTTATCTTTGGGGTTTCTAAGGATGGTGGATATTTTTCTGTTTGTGCAGAATGCTGTTTTGATGTTGTGTTTATGGAGGATCTTACTGATTCTGTCTGTGGTGCCTTTTATGTATGGGAGGAGGGCTTTGCCGTTTTCTTGTTCTTTGTCTTGGATTTTAGTGGGGGTTTCCTTTTGGATTAGGTTTGTAATCTTATTTCTATGGAATCCATTGGATGTTAGTACATTGGTGAGAGTGTGTAGTTCGGGTTTTAGGTGTTGTTTGTCAGCTAAGCATTTTGTTCTGGAAATGAGTGTCTTGGCTATAGAGTTGATCTGTGCTGGGTGGTGGTGTGAGAGAGCGTGCAGATAGCGGTTTGTGTGTGTTTTCTTCTGGTAGATGATGTGTCCGAGGGAGCCATTGGATTTCTTGTAGACTAAGACATCCAGGAAGGGAAGTTGGTTGTTAGCTTCTGTTTCCATGGTGAACTGTATTTTGGGGTGTAGGCTGTTGAGGTGTGTGAGGAAGTTGTCCAGTTTTTCTTTCCCATGTGGCCAGATTATGAAGGTGTCGTCTACGTATCTGAGCCAGAGTTTGGGTTTGTGATCCGATTTTTATAGAGCTTGGGTTTCAAAGTGAACATTTTAATAACAGAATAATCAGAGAAGCCATCGAGATAGAAAAACGCCCACACAGCATGAACAAGCGAGATGATACCTCCCGCCTACCAGCCATTATTTGACAAACGACTCCCTAACACAAAAAATGATACCAGACCCACACTCACAAAAACCACACAGGATGTCACCACCACACATCCACGCAAAAAACAAACCCAAAGCCACACCGATGACGAGGCACGACCACAAACCAGAAGCCAGACCACAGCTGCATCATTAGCCACTTTAAACCCCTCCAATCCATACATGAAGCAAACTGACACCCTCCATGAAGAGGAGACACGACCACGAACGCGAAGCCAGAAAATAGCAAGGCAGCCCAAAATCTTAAACCCCTCTGCAACTCAGACTAACCTGAGCACAACCAAACAGAACACTCCCCCAGCCAATCAGAGCACAGCCAAGCCCCTAACCATTCAGAACACACCTCCACCCAATCAGAACACAGCCAAGCTCCCACCCAATCAGTTCATACCCCCACTGGCAGTTAAAAGGAAGAAACAGCTAAGACCACACATTGCTGCTCAAAGCACGAAGCTGAAAGCACCAGCCTGAAGATGACGAATGGGACTTCGTCGAAACGTCGCCAAGACACTTCCAATTTTACGTGGGAGAAAACCCGAACAACCAAAGACCTACATATATATATATATATATATATATATATATATATATATATATATATATATATACATTATTTATAATTTTTAAATTATTTATAATTAATATTTATTAACATGTTAACAAGTGTTTATTAAAATATTAAAGCTATACTTTTTGATACAGAATATCATGTTTGCCCAGATGTTTTGCCAAATTCTATATGAGTAAATCATTCTCCTACCGGCCTCAAGCCACAAGTAAAGTTGAGGCATTAAAAAAGAGGCAGAAGATGCCTGTACAGATAGGGGTCAGGTAGAGGTCGTGAGTAGCAAACTGCCCCCCAAAGCCTGCATGCCTCTTCTCTCTACATGATCTCATCCCTTCACATCACCATGGCAATATGGGAAACTACCCCAGGCTGATACAATGACCTCACCTACCTGATATCAGGTAGGTTACATCAACAGGATGTGGCAGAAAACTGCTCCCTGTCTAGGGCCTCCTAGCTGATATATTCTTAAGGATTGGCAAGGGGTTTCACCAATAGAAATGCTGTTGCTATGCTGATGCCATCTTACTTTATGCTATTTGGAATACCCGTATAAAAGGAATAAACACTGCAAAGGCAGTCAGCCATATTTGCACCCTGCAATGACTGAGCACTGATTCCTACAAATGCCAACCTATAATCCTGCTTCAATCGGCCCTAACTTCTCCCTGGGGCAGGCTGAGTAATCAATGTAGTGGATTACTATAAACAATTTAAATATTTAGGCACAGATGCTGCTTTGCCAATTTATATATGGAACATAATATGGAAAGTGCCTTAGCAACATTCCTAAAATGAAAGGAATTGAAGCCAAGATTATAAAAGTTAGGAAAAGATTTCAGCATTCAGCTTGCAGACACTGTTTTGAATTCTTTCCAAGAATCTTACTTGAATCTAAAAAGAGTTTTACCCACTACATTACAGTAACAATGCCCATTTATGGTGGACTATGGCATTTGAGAAGAAAAAGTTGTTACAGAGTGATGGAGCATGTGGGTTGAATGGAGCAAAGGTTTCTAGCATAAGGCATATATATATACAGGTAGTCCTTGACTTACAACAGTTATACACATACAAACACACACAGATCCTATGTGGTCTACCAATTGTATTGAAATGTGATGGCAATTTTAACTTCAGCACCAGAAAAACACCATCATCTGTTTTACTACTACCTGCTGGAATAGAAAAGAAGGGCTTCCATATGCTTTTTAGCAGTACTTGCTAATCATGTAAGTTTTATAAAACTGAATAAGCCAAGCTCTGATTAAAACCAGAAATATGCATGTAAAATCTGCTGTTTGTCTGTTCTCATCCAGTTTCTCACACATCCATTTTTTCCATAAACATGCATACTCATATATCGCTATAATTATGTACTTATTCATTCTAATAAATGATATTTTGACTGTATAACTGTAATTGAAAGCCAATGCTGGGTAATAGTTAAAGCACCAGGACAGAAGAACTTGGGCCAGTTCTTCGACTTTAATCCTAGGAAACAGGCAATGACAAACTATTTCTTTAAAATATTGCCAAGAAAATTGCAGGAATTGCTTACGAGTCAAGATTAACCCTAAGGCAGGGGTGTCAAACTGCTGGCCCACAGGCCGGTTTCATCATACCGAAGCCACGCCCACCCCATTGCTGACAATGCAAAAAGAGTCGTGATACGTTGCAACACGTCATGTGACGTGGCAAGTTTGACACCCATGCCCTAAGGCAGTAATGGCGAACCTTTTAGAGACTGAGTGCCCAAACTGCAACCCAAAACCCATTTATGCATCGTCGAGTGCTGAGTGGGTGTGGCCCATTGGCTGGGTGTGGCCCATTGGCTGGGTGTGGCCCATTGGCTGGGTGTGGCTGCCGTGGTAACGGCAGACTGGGTGGGGCTAAAAAGTTCAATCAATCAATTCCAACTTTGCAAGATCTTTTTTTTTCCCACGAGAAATTGAAATTGACTGACTGATTGAACCTTTTTTTTTTTTTTTGCACACAGCGGCGGAGGCTTAAAGCGAAAAGGTTTTATAAAACCCAGCTGAAGGCCTAGGACTGGGGTGATGGTGCACGTGCCCACAGAGAGGGCTCTGAGTGCTGTGTCTGGCACCCGTGCCATAGGTTCGCCCCCACTGCCCTAAGGTATACATAGAGAAAATTATACATATAATTCTCACATTTTTAGTCTTATGAAAATTCTCATAAACAAATAGCATCAAAATACCCATTATAGCAGCTGATCAATACTTAGTATTTCTATCCCTCTTTGCACCACCCTTCAGGTAGATTTTTTTGTTTTTTTAAAAAAACTTTACATCACTTAGAATGTTAATAAACAATCCATAAGACTTCAGCATTTGGGCTAATACCCAGAGCAGATTAATTTCGGTAAAATCAATGTAAGACTACCAGAGTCCATGTTAAAAATGTGCCTTATTATAACTTATTTCAGAGTTCAAATAGTGGAATTAAAAATTAATCCCACTAATATTAGTATTTAACCTTGTTAATATTTAATCCCACATCAATGGGGCAGTGTAAATGCACTTCCTGCTCTGAGCCTCATCACTCTAGGTCTCCACTGTCCACATATAAAATGGTGTATGGGTAGCCAAGAGATTACTGTATGTGCACAGGTATACATAATTATATTTTATTTTACATTGTAAGGTTTTTCACTTAGCCTCACAATTGCCCCAGCATTACTCAGGAATTTAAAAGAGCCAAAGAAACTCCTGAGTCGAGGTTTCAACAAGCAACCAACTTTTATTTTGATCAAAATAGAGTTGGGTGACCCCATCTCTCTTCGTGGCTGGTAGAGAGATGAAGGCAACAACCAGAAAAGATGTCTTCCACCTTTTATACCTTTCTAGAACAAAAAGATCAGGTCTTGGTACTAGGCATAAGTTGGCACAAAAAAATAATTTCTAGATGATGACTCATACACAGCAATCCAGGCTCCATCCGTAACTCCTTTTCCCCCTCCCCTTACTGTGCTCTTTTCATATAATCAATCACCTGTACCTAAAGCATGAAGCCCTTACTTTTCCAATATATATAAAGCAACTGATCAAGCAATTAACTACAAAGTAATGATTACAAAACAACAAAACAATGATTACATGATAACACTATAAGTATCAATATTACTAATATCAACCTTAAGCATAATAAAATCCCTTCAACATATAATTTTATAATATTTTACAGTATGAATATATGCACATACATGAAGAGCAGATTCAATCTCCCATCTAGAGGCTGAGAATGCCAATGTGGGATCATGCTGAAGACAAGTCCAATAATGATAGCCCTGATTTCCCAAAACCCTTGATTGCTAACTGCATCATTTGAACATTTAAATATCAGAAAATTTGTTTGTATGTATATTTATTTTTGGTAATAAATGTCAAAATTGCTCTTACCCAGAATGTTTTTCATAGCATGCATATATATGTCTCTTTGCAGCATTCTGTCCTGAGTATTTCCCAACCCACTTTGTTAATATATAGTCATATGACATAGCCATAACAAGTATGAGTTAGGAGTGGAGTTAACAAAGGCATCTATTATAAAGCTTTGGATAATTCAGAAGACAAACAAAAACAATCAAAAATAATCCTGGAGAACAAGGGATTTTAAACAAAGGTGGTAATTAACATACAATTGTGTTTACATTTTCAATTCCTTTTATTTTTCTTAATTACACTGCTTGCATGGTGTTTCTTCAAATTAAGTGCAAGTTCTTACTAGTGATGGAGAATGAGTTTCCTGGGTAGTTTTTTAAAAGCAGTAATTGCATGTTGCTATCAGGAGGAGTCTGATTTTAATCTTAGTGCCTTTTCTGATTGTTTTAAAATATTATGACAGCTAACATCTCAATCATGGTTTGCTATAAATAATATATTCATACAGATTTGTGAGAAGTGTTGCATCAGTGTTGTTGTTCAGCTGCTAAACTATGCCTGACTCTTCACAATTTTATGGACCATAGTACACCAGCCCCCCCTGTCCTTCACTGCTTCCCAGAATCTGCCCAAACTCAAATTCACTGCATCGATGACACTAACCATTGGACTAGAAGACCTCCAAGATCTCTTCCAACTCTGTTATTATTACCAACAATCAAGTAAACAATACCCTAATCAAGAAACTGCCAAAGAAGCCAACAGCAAACAGCCCAATCAAAGAATCTCTACGACCACCCCTACCAACATTGACAGGCAAGCCACTAGAATATAAACTGCCAGCAAACAACACTCCTTACTAGCACTGATGATCTAGTTTGGGTAATGAAATATTTGCAAGAAAACAAGCAAGCTCTGAGAGCACCAAGGACCCCTCTGTTATTATTCCATTCCATTCCATTCTATTATCTCATCCTCTGCTGTCCCCTTCTTCTTTTGTCTTCAATCTTTCTCAGCATCAGGGTCTCCTCCAATGAGTGCTAAATCGGTATAGCAATATGCCAAATAAAACACATCTATCTTTCAAGTGCAATTTTTTTTTCCAACTTGGAGCTCCACTCCAAATAGGTGGGATCACATCGCCTATCAACCCCCATCTGGCTAAGTCCTAATGGTAATGATGAATGAACATATCTGAAGTATACCAGGTCTGGAAAAGTTTGTTTTAGGAGAATCTGACGAGAGAGGATTGCAAATGGGTATGAAATCTATAGAGTATAAGCTGGACTACATTAGACAAATTAAAAAAAATTGCCTCAGGGAGAAATCATTAGAGAAGGGGAAGAGTGTCAGTTTCCTTTTCAGCCCCTGGAACATTCCCCTTTTCTGCAAGTCTCTATGGTTTATTCTGCCACCTATTCTGACACTGTCTATTGCCCTCAAATGTAGTAGAAAACACTAGCCAGTTACCTGAATTCATGCTAAGTTTTCCTGGCTATCTAGACCTTTTATTCATAGGAAGGTCATGCTTCTTATTCTTCCTTTTCCTGTCTTTGCTGCAAAATGTCTTGGCCTGGCCCTATTTCCAAGCACCTTTTCCTTTTGCTTCTTACAATGCTTGATTCCTGCTCTGGATTGCTTCAGCAGCAACTGATGAATTAAAGAACTTGTCCTGATTCTCCTTCTTGCCTCTGAAAAATGCAAAGGCATTCATTTTCCTGCACTTTTCTCACTGCCATAAATCCTAAAATTTGCAGCATAAGCAACCTTGCTAGTTCTCTTTATAATTCTTATAATGGACATTAAGAGTCAGACAAGCAACCTAGTATGGAAGATTTATTACTATAATTAATTACCTACTGAGAGAATCCATAGGTGCAGAATATGAGAAGTATTAGATACACATGGGCACATGAACATTAACTTAGGTGTTAATTCTACCTATTGGTTCCAAGACAATTTTAAAGGTGATTTGATTAAAGCAGCCAGCAATGCAATCAAATTGTAATACAATTAACACACATGCAGAAAAGGCTTTTACAACCAAACTGAAATGTAGCAGATTTAATATATACCGTAGTATTACAGGGCATTAAACAGCTAATCGCAAATAGCCAGAAGGCCAAGAAGGGTGTGCCAGCTATGTAGCATATGTCTATCTATCTGCTGGGCAGAAGACATGAATTACATTGAATGCAAGGAGCTCTTGGTACTCAGACAGCATATAATATTTGTTCTCCTAACACCAAGGAAGATGAACTGGAATAGCTGGAATTGACAGAGAGGTGACAGAATTCTCCAGGGATGAGATATCAGCTATCTCATTCCAGTTACTTGATAGTGATGGATGAGGTTCATGGAAGATCACACTATCAGTGGCTTTTAATACTGATCACTGCTTATTGCCTCTTGAAGCATAGGGAGCATGTTTCAAATACACCCAGAAGCAACAGAGAAAGAAGCCATCACCCTGTATTATATGCTTATATTCATCTTCTCAAATCTATCTAGTTAACCTCTGTGTGACATTCTGCATGCTTGATTAGAAGGTTTAATCACCTGGTCTACAAGGATTTTTCTTCTTATGTTCTTAAATGCTAAATTCATTATTTAGTTTTTGTTAAAGCAGAAAACTCCAACTGGGTAGGCTTGGTGCATATTCTTCTTGCCTCCGTGGAACAGTCAAAAAAAGTGAGTCTAAAATGTAATTACTACAATTTTGTATTAACAAATTAATAAAAACAGAGATTTTTGTGTTTAATCACATGTTTGAAACCAATGTGAATATGCATAAAATAAGATACTTATTTTGATTAGATTTGCTTCTTTTTTCCAGTGCACATTTTGGAATATTGTTGTTGGAACACTAATTTATTCAATGGCAGTCATTCTAAAACAGTGAAGTAAAGCAAAGTAGCTTTCTTAAAATTTAAGAAAACTACTGAGTTGACAAGTAAAATAAAGACCATCCCATGTAGAGAGATATGTAGTAGACTAAGTAACTTTTTCAGGCACTAAACATCATCAAATCAAAATTAAAAACTTATAAAATTTCATAGCAATATATAATGTTGGAAGGGATCATTTAGTCAAATCCTTTGCCCAGTGCAAAAAAAAGTCCAATACAATATAATCCATCTATTTAAATGTCTCTTTACTATCTGTTTAAATAGTCTATTCACTATCTGACAAGGCAGTCTGTTCCCTTGTTGATTAACTTTTACCATTAGGAAATTTTACCTGTTGTCCAATTAAAACCTACTTCATTGTAATCTAAACTCATTGTACCGGCCATGTCTACCTTGTCGTACAGTACAAGTCTGCCCTTTATAGACTTGAATATATTTATTCAAAAGCTTCCTGTGCATTCAGAACACTTTTTGTGGTGTCTCCCATTTTTTTCATCTCATTGGTATGGGTGTAATTATGGTTTATTTGTAAGACACTCCCAAGTCTTCTGCACATTGTATGACCCAAGCATTCCTGCCATAGTGACCTTACCTAGTACTTTCCTAAACCTACTGACATTGACTTTCCTGAAAACAAATATTGGTATTTCCCTTCTGTTGTAGCTGGTAATATGATGTAATCTCAGATGAAAGCACAATGATATTGTTCTTGGACTGTCTGGGCTTCTTCGATCTTCTTAGTGCAGTACATGGTTAACATGTGAAAATGGGTATTTCTTCTGTCTTTCTCTATTGAGAATAGCTGAATGAGGAGAATTTGTAACTATGCTCATATTTGGGTAATGAGATTCAGGTTACTGAGGTCAGTGGCCTAGAAGAGTGTAGGAAACTTGGAAGATGCTGATAAGTTGGAATTATCTTTAGATAATCAATAACACTTTATTTATTTTAACATATATAGCTACCCATTTGACATATGGCTCTGGGTAGTAAACAGTAATTAAAATTAATAACTGAAATATTGTCATCAGCAGCAGCAAAAAATGCATCATACCAGGGGAAACTTACATGTTTACATTCACAACCCCCTGAAAATCATCCTGGAACAAGGCCAGAGGAAAAAGCCAGGTTTTTAATGCCTTTGGTGGTGGTGGGACATCGGGAAATGGAAAAAAACACATGCCACACTGTTTTAGCATGACCACGTTTGGAATATTGTGTCCAATTTTGGTCACCACAGTACAAAAAAGATGTTGAGACTGTACAAAGGGTGTAGAGAACAGCAGTAAACATGATTAGGAGACTGGGGGCTAAAACATATGAATGGCTGCAGGAGCTGGGTAATGTCTAGTCTAACAAAAAGAAGGACTAGGGATGACGTGATAGTAGTCTTCCAATATTGGAAGGGCTGCCACAGAGAAGTGGAGGCTGTAAGGAATAAAATTTTAGAATAAAAAGTGAAATTAAATGATACGTACTCTGTAAAATTTCTACATGTAGACTATAACATTTCTACACAATTTCTACATGTACACATACCTTGTAAGTTTTCTACCTGTAGGCTATAGGATTTCCACACTAAGCTGTAGGAGTTCATGCTAAAATACATATAAGGGAATAGGTGAAGCAAAATAGTAAGGGAGAGGGATAATGTACTTTGTTTAGGCGATCCTGATAAGATTGTAACCTCTAAAGCTCAGCCAATGAAGCCACAGAGGAGGGGCCAAGGCGTCGGGATAGAATGCATATAATGTGTCTTTGTTGTGACTTATGGCTCAAATATTTATTTGGAGTCCACCACGCTTTGCAAACCGTTGTATCCAATAAATCTCTGTCTAATTTCAACTTGCTGTTTGGTGTTATTCAGTGGGCTAGAATTTCTACCAACAATTCTGGCACCCAGATGTTGGGCTCAAGACTGGGATCATTTGTCTGCACTGGATCCGGAAGGTGACGTGGAAGGCATGCCCTGTCAATTTCGACAGTCTATCTCATCTTGTTGGTAAAGGAGCAGCAACACTTTCCTTGGTGAACCCATAGAGTTGATATTAGACAGAGATATGAATTGAACCGGTCTCTGTGTTGCTGGCTTCCAGGAACTGGGCAACTCCATGCACGGACCTAGGTAAGTGTTCTGGGTTGGCCAGTATACACTGCTTAGGCAGTCAGTAGGAAGACTGGGTAGACCTGTGTGAATTTGAGACAGATTGGGAATGTGTGAGACGTCCCAAGTATCCGCTTAGCGAAAGTGGACCTCTGATAACTCTAGATTCACGCGAGTGCATATCTAGGGGGATCGGGGAAGTGAATTAAGGAATATATGTGAAGTCTCAATTAGAATAGAGGGGGCGGTAAACCAGTATGGGCAACACAGGGAGTATTCCAGGAAAGAAGTGTTTGAGAAAAATAAGGAGGAACCCCAAATTAAATATAGATAAAGTCCATTAAGGATTTTGTTGAGTAATTGAGGAAAACCTCCGTATAATGAAATAATTAGTAAACTATACATAACCAAGGAAGATAAAGTTAATTTGTGTTGTTTTGTCTGGTGGGAAGATGGAAAGGTAGAGTGGCCTAGATTAGGAACAAATGACTATTTTGCTTGTCAGAATTTATATGATTTTTTTGTCAAGGAAAACATGTAGATCATTAGTCAATGAGTTAGACTATGCTTTAATTTGGAACCCAGATAAATGGGTCACCTTGACTATGAGTGGCCCTAGCCCTCATAAAGTAACTTCAATATATTTACAAGAAGAAGAGAAGAATGAAATAGAGGAAGAAGAAGATGATAAAAAATCCATGAAATATTTACCCCCACCTTATAATCCTAATCCACCACAGCCAACAAATGTAAAAATACCTATTCCACCACCCCTACCAGCTCCTGTAACACAAGCTCAGGAAGCTGTGAGAGGTGGACCCTATAAGGTATTAGTAAAAGAATTGGAACAATTGAAGAAAGATATAAAGAATTTTCCTTTCAAGGACAAACCACTACAAGCTTTTCCTTTAAGAGAAGTACCCAATGGAGTAGATGGCCGAGGACAGGAGAGGAGCGTATCAGTTTTGTACATGAGCCTTTAAAGGCATCTGAATTACGTTCCTTTAGGAAAGAAATGAAAAGCATGATAGAAGATCCAATAGGGGTAGCAGAGCAACTGGATCTGTTAGGAGCAAACATATACACATGGGATGAATCAGGAGTGATACAGAGTTATTTACAGCAGAAGAAAGACAGTTAATTCAAAGAGCAGCTCATTTGGTCTGGACTAGGGAACGTAATCCCCAAGCACAGGGGTCAATTTTGGCAGATGTAAAGTTTCCTTTAGTAAGACCTAACTGGGATAATAATAATACTGCAGATAGACAAAACATGGAAGATATGAGAGTATTATTGATAAGAGGAATAAGAGAAGCTGTTCCAAAAGCACAGAACATGAGTAAAGCTTTAATGATAGAACAAGAAAAAGAAGAATCTCCGGCTACATTCCTCCAAAGACTGAAAGATGGAATGAGGAAGTATTCTGGAACTGATACAGATGACCCAGCAAATACTCTATTGGTAAAAATACAATTTGTGGTAAAATCCTGGCCGGATATAAGTAAGAAACCACAAAAATTGGAGGGATGGACAGGGAAAAGTATAGATGACTTGTTAAAGGAGGCACAAAAGGTATATGTGCAAAGGGATGCAGAGAAATTTAGGCAACAGAATAAAATGATGGTTGCCACAATAAACCAAGTAATAAAACAAAAGAAAAATAATACAGAAGGAAAATGGATATTACCTGATGGATAGCAGGTGTTGAATAAAGCCATAACACGTGAAATAACCCAAACACTCCACGAGGGTTTTAGAAGACGTGTTTCTGAAAGGTATGGCTACAGGAGAGTTTTCACTGTTGTGAAACAAATAACAGCTGGAGCTCATTTGCAAGAAAGTTAATAGGCAAGCTCTAAGAGCAAAGGAAATGGGGGGGGAAGAGGAAAGGAGCTCATTGGCTTTTGAACAGTTCCTTGAAATTATAATAATAGTTATTTGTTTGTCAGGAGAAAGTATGAAATGAAATATCTGTATGTGAAAATGTTTATACAAGCAATTTGAATGGAAGTGAATGTGTGGATATATTGATCCTGTGTGTGTGTGAGTTTCTCCCCCATCCCAGAATGTGAAAGAAACAGTAAACTGCAGATTTTTTTTTGTTGCTGTAAAAGTGAAATGGAAAATGCATGTGAACAAGAGAAAACTATTTTGTTAGTGGTGAGAGTGTTGTGTAATTTCTTCTTCTTTTCCTGTCTCTTTCCCCTCCCCTCCCCCCCCGCTGGCTGTGTTGCTTTAAGAGCGGGAGAGACAGAAAAGAAAAGGGGGGTTTGATCTTTTAAACTTTTTTTTCTCTGCTTAGAATTCTGATTTGAGGAAGGTGGGCTGGATGTGAAATTTAATACCCATTCTTGCAGTAAGAAATAAGGTTATTTTTTTAAAATAAATGAAATATGAGAAGAACTGGAATACACCTATATAACCATTAACCGATAGAAATGACTTTGAATTGATTTGTTTAGATTTATAAATGATTTAACCTATTTAATGGAAATTTATTTCCATCTGAATGGAATCTGATTAAATTGGAATTTGACAAAAAATATACTAAAACCAAAGAGTTGATACTAGAGTTTGATACAAAACTATTTCAGTAACTCAGAATATCTTATTAAGCTTGTTTATTTATTTATTTTGTGGAGTTGCTTTTTGTTGTTGTTTTATTTTTTATGTTTTTATGTCTCTGTGCAGGTCACACTGATAAAATAACAACAACAACAATAATAGTAGTAGTAGTAGTAGTAGTAGTAGTAGTAGTAGTAGTAGTAGTATTTAAGAGAATTGAAGGAATCATAATTCAACCCTTGTTTAAAATGAAGAAGTTGAGAAATTTTGGGGGGATTATAAATGAGCTATGTTGTTTTGAATAAAGATTTGTATGCAAACAAACTCAAGCAGAGTTTGGTGAGTGCTCCTTTGTTGGCTCTTTACTAAGCAATTTTTTTGTAAATACATACGGACAAAGAAATGGCTAGAGGAGGGATAATTGATATTTTTCTATGGTTAATATATGGTTGGTTATGATATGTAGACAAATACATAAAATGCTCTATAACATCTAATGGTGAGGCTATTTCAATGCATTCAAGTTGATTTTAAATTACCTCAAGTGGGAAATTCCACAATATGAAACTCAAATGACTTGGATAAAATGTTTATCTTTAGTATTGTTGCGAATAAGAACACAACCCCGGAAAGATTTAAGATTGTCTCCTTATGAATTGTTGTATGGTGTGTCATTTATGCCTGGAAACCTCTCCATGGACTCTTTAGTAACAAGGGATAAAGTAATAAGACATTATGTGCATAAACTGTCGCAGTATCTTGATCATTGCAGGAAACAAGGCTTGTTGATCCAAACACCCCCTTTGGAATTTCCTGTCCACAAGTTTGAGGTGGGACAGTGGATCCTGATCCGAACGTGGAAGGAAGAGAAATTGCAACCTAAGTGGGAAGGACCATTCCAGGTGTTGCTGACCTCTGAAACTGCAGTTCTGATGAAAGAAAAAGGCTGGACTCATTATATGTGAGTGAAGGGATCAATAGCTGAACTAAAAGGACAGTGGACCTGTGTTGCCTCATCTTGACTCCGTAATCAATAGACACAGGTCCACCATGTCAGGAATGAAAAACATCAATTTTATTACAGCAAAAAGGTGATTAAAGTCAGCACTAGCAACCATTACAGTCATGGTTCTTTTATACAGTTTAAAGGAGCCCCACCTAGTCCACACCCACACCAACGCCCGTGCACCACCACCCACTTCCTGGACTGCCCTAATTCCCCATACATGGTCACCTATCCCGAATGTTCTAGCTCCCAGCTGCTATGTCCAGAGGCTTCCCGACGCTTCGGCTGCTGCGCTCGACTCTATTCTTCCATTTGCTGTTGCCAGCGGCAGTCAGACATTCGCACATGTGCACTGGACGGCTCTAGACCTGCAGTCAGTCTGCGCATGTGTTACCCTGTTCTGCTCGTCGTCTGCGCATGTGCGAGGCCAGCTGGCTGTCGGATCGCTGTCTGCGCATGGGCACTAGCCAGCTGCATGTCGGGCCGTCGGGGATGCGCGTCTGGGGAGCCGGAGCACCATTAGAGCAGGTCAGATGGTAAACGTCTTTCTCTGCAGCTGGGGCAGCCTCTGCTACGGCCCGACATACTGCCCCCCCTCACCAGGGTTCCCCCTGGAAAAACAAAACATGTTATTTTGGTTCACGCACGTCCACCTCCCCAACTCCTCCCATGCGAATGTTCCCTGGTTTTCTGGGATTTTGTACATGGAATTTTTTAACTAGTCGAGGAGCTTATACATTATTAGCCCGTACCCACGTAGCCTCCGATCGATGATAACCCTTCCATCTAATCAGGTAATACAGTTCACATTGTTTAATACATGAATCAAGTATTTCCTGCACCTCATACTCGTCATTGGCAACAGGACCCGGTTCGGTTCTTTTATGATACATACATACTGGTTTCAGTAAACTGCAATGAAATACCGGATGTATCTTCCCTAGCAGCCAGGGTAGTTGTAATTTCACAGTAACGGATTAATGATTTTAATGATTTTGAAAGGTCCAATGTATTTAGGTCCCAGCTTTCTACATGGTACCTTCATTCTTATATACTTAGTGGACAAATAAACTGGTTGTCCTACAAAAAACGGCTTACTAGATTGCCGTTTTTTGTCCGCCTGGGTTTTCATCTTCCGCCCATATTCTACCAACGCTGTCTTCACAGCAGCCCATGCCCCACAAATCCTTTGTGTCCATTCCTTTGGGAGACATGGCTGTGCATCGATTTGCTGGCATTCCAGTATGGAAACAAAGTCTTTTCCAGATACTACTTTAAACGGGGCATACCCTGTACTGCCGTGTACCGCATTATTGTACACAACTTCTGCAAATACAAGCAGATCTATCCAGTTGGTTTGCTGGTATGACACATAACTTCTCAAATACTGTTCCACCGCTGCATTAGCTCATTCAGCCGCTCCATTAGTAGCGGGATGGTATGCAGTGCTAAGTCCCTGCGATGACCCGAGCAAGGTGGTGAATCCTTTCCAGAATCATGCTGTGAATTGAACCCCCCGATCGGATATTATTCGCCTAGGAGCCCCATGGATAATGTATATGTGTGTAAGGAACATGTGAGCTAATTTCTGAGCGGTCGGCAACTTCCTGCATGGAATGAAATGGGCTTGTTTCGAGAATAAATCAATTACCGTCCATATGACTGTATGGCCTTTACTCTTTGGAAGTTCTACAATGAAATCCATGGCAATATCCTGCCATAGATATTCCGGATCAGCCACTGGCTATAAACACCCTATCGGCTTTCCCGGATGGGTTTTGCACATAGCACATATAGCACATGCTTTTACGTACCTCTCTACATCCTTCCTTAATGTAGGCCACCAAAACTGTCGTCTGGTCAGGTGCAGTGTTTTCACAAATCCAAAATGTCCCGCCAGTTTTACATCATGACACCTCTGAAGGACCTTAGCCCTTAAAATGTGTGGTACGTACAATTTTACCCCGTACCATGCCAATCCGTTTTGTTGGGTGAACAGGTTATGATGTTCCTGGAACCAAGGGTCCTGTGGTATTGCTGCCCTCAATTCCGATTCGATATTCCTGGTATCAGAACGGGAGGCTACCTTACCTATCCCCTGCGTATACGGAGGTAGGATGGCTTGTACCATTTCTTCTTTCTGGCTCTCATATTGGGGCATTCTAGATAATGCGTCCGCCAAGAAATTACGACCCCCAGGAACATATTTAAGTTGAAAGTTAAACCGCTTAAAGTATTGCGCCCACCTCACGTGTTTCGGTGCTAACCGCCTGGGGGACTGCAACACTGCCAGGTTTTTATGATCTGTCCAAATTTCTATTTCCTGCTTAGCCCCTTCCAAGAGATGTCGCCACGTGACCAAGGCCCATTTAATGGCAAAAGCCTCCTTGTCCCATATTGCCCATCTCCTCTCTATCTCTGTTAACTTACGTGAGGAATATGCGCAAGGCTGTAAATTACCGGTGTCATTTCGCTGCAATAATACAGCTCCTACTGCCACGTCACTCGTATCCGCTTGCACAACATACTGTCTGTCAGGGTCTGGATGCAATAAAATGGGCTCCTTGGAAAACAAAGACTTTAGGTGTTCGAATGCCAATTGGCTTTCCTTAGTCCACGCCAACAACTGGCCAGGCCTAGGTTTTACGGGGTTTTTCCGCGTCTTCAATAGTTCTGTAAGTGGCAGAGCCACCCGTGCGAAATCAGGAACAAACTGCTTGTAAAAATTTGCGAACCCCAAGAAACTCTGCAGCTGGTGTCTCATCCTAGGCACCTGCCATTCAATTACCGCCTTTATCTTTGCCGGATCCATCTCTATACCTGAGGCCGATATTCTATATCCCAAATAATCGATATGGGTTTTATGAAACTCACATTTAGAGAGTTTCACGAATAATTGGACCTTGAGGAGTTTATGCAATACCTCCCTAACCAACTTTATATGCTCCTCCACGGTTCTAGAATATATCAGAATATCGTCAAGGTACACTAATACCCCACGATATAAATACTCATGCAATACCTCGTTAATTGTTTGCATGAATACTGCAGGCGCACCCTTTAGTCCAAACGGCGTGACTGTAAATTGGAAGCTCCCTAAGGGACAATTGAAAGCAGTCTTCCATTCGTCTCCTGGCCTTATGCGAATGCGGTAGTATGCCTCCCTAAGATCAAGTTTGGTGAAAATCTTCCCCTGGGACAAGTGGGTTAACATGTCTTTCAACAGAGGTAATAGATACATATTCTCAGTACATACCGCATTCAATCCCCTGAAGTCTACACAAAGCCTTAAACCGCCATCTTTCTTTCCCTGGAATATCACAGGAGCCGCAATCCGAGACCGGGCTGGCTGTATAAAGCTACGCGCCAGGTTCTTATCAATATAACTCCTTAGCTCATCTAACTCTCTGGGAGACATTGGATACATCCGGGGCTTTGGCAGTTTTGCCCCTGGAACTATATCTATTGCACAATCTGTGAGACGATGTGGCGGCAACACATCACATTCCTTCTCACTAAACACTTCCCGTAAATCCTTGTACTCTACCGGGAACAGACGCTTCACTTCACTGGCATCTACTGCCACTCTGATCCTTTCCTTACCAAGTGACTTAGGTTGTGGCGGTTGTATAGATGGCTGCTCACAACCATCCCCTGGAGGTTGGGGACCAATAGCCAATCTCATGCGACGACATCCGTCTGCCCATTTATCAAGCAAGGCCAATCCTAAAATCACTTCCTCGGTCATTGATGGAATCACAATAAAACGTACTAACTCCCAATGATCCCTCATCTCTAACCGTACAGGTTCAGTCACCTGAGTCACCGGTGCACCACCCAATAGGGATCCATCCACCTGTTAAAAATTAATTGGCAGGGATAAATTGTTCAACCGGAGTCCCAACGTATCTGCAATTTTCCGGCTCATTAGACATCTTGTGCAACCCGAATCTATCAGTGCCTTGCACTCCACTCGTTGGCCATTTTTACAATTCACCAGGAAGATTGATATGGCGAATGGTACCACCGGGCGACTTACCATGGGATCCTCTTCTGGATCCTCCCGATCGTGTCAGGTAACGTATCTGGAGTTGACACCGCCACTCCTGGTGATGGTCCATATGGTGTGCTTTCTTCATTTTGCCGCAAAGCTCTCAATGGCGTGACATCCTGTCTTCTCTGAATTGCCGGCACAGACTGTCCTGGAGACGGCCCCTTCCCTGGAGTCATTGGACACTGGGCCACCCTATGACCCAGTTTATTGCATCGGAAACAGCAGAAAATCTCTCTTGGCGCCACAGGTGGAACTGCATCTAACGGAGCCCCCCTGATCTTAGGTTTACTAGCTGACTGCTGTGTGGGTGCGAGGGGAGGGGCGGTTGCACCTGGACTAATCTCCTGCAGCCCCGCATAAAGTTCAGTCACTGCTCTATACCAATCATGTAATCGAGCCGGAATCCCCCTTACCACACAGGCCTGTCGTAGTTCCGTATCTAGCCCATGTCGGAAGTGATGCACTAACAGTTTTTCAGGCCATGATCTTAAGCGGCCCGCCACACGCTGGAATTCCCTTATGAACTCCCGTACTGGTCTGCCTGCCTGCCTTAAGTGTACAATTTCTGCCTCCGCTCTTTGCACCCTGGTAGGATCCTCAAATCGTACCCTCAATGCCTCGAGGAAAGATCCTATATCCGCTAGCTCCCTGGCATGATCCCCGAACACATCTGCCACCCAGGTAGCTGCCTCACCCTGCAAATTGGCGGTCACTGCTACCACTATGGCCCCCTGTGAAGTATAATGAGCCGCAAAGCGATCTAGATGGTTCAAGACATGGCCTAGGAACATGGCCAATTTATCTGGATCACCATCAAAGGTAATCCCGATGGGGGAGGGGTCCAGGGCATGCCCGTAGGCCACACTATAGCCGGTTGGCCCCCCTGTTGTCCCCCACCAAAAGCGGTTTGTCGGCCAAGATCTCCAGACCCTAAAGGCATAGAGACAGGGGTGGTACGACTGGCATGTGTGGGGCCCATTCTCGTACCTTCTTGCACCCCCTGTTCCTGCTGTGCCGCTGTCACCCTCAATCATGGGCTGGCCAGACGAAATCCGGACGAACCAATAGGAGGCTGAGGAACCACCCCCTGTCTGGGAAGGAATCCCGTTTCCCCAAACCTATCCCTTAAAACGTCAAGGGTATATTGGCCAGGGGCAGTGGAATAGCTCCATTCGTTGTCCTCGTCACCAGTAGCTCTCCTTTCCCTCCAGGCTGAATAGGAGTCCCTTTCAACCACCGTAGGCTGCCGACCAGCGTCCAAACGTTGTAATGCAGGGCTTAACCACCATTCACCTGCCTCAGTCACTGCTGGCCTCTGCCTAGTCTCAGGCCCCACATCCACTGCTGGCGGAGGAATCCGCTCCTTCGGGCGTACTACGGGACCCTCCACCACCGCAGTTGATTCCGGGAGCAAGCCCTGGTCCTCCACCTGTTCTGGAGCATCTCCAGCCGGGACAGCGTCTTGCACCCCCTCTGCCATGCTGCCTCCCGTCACTCCCCAAGGGCTGCTCTAATAGTCGGTTTTGGTGGAGTGCTGACTTACTGTTGCCTCGTCTTGACTCTGTAATCAATAGACACAGGTCCACCACGTCAGGAACGAAGAACATCAATTTTATTACAGCAAAAAGGTGATTAAAGTCAGCACTAGCAACCATTACAGTCATGGTTCTTTTATACAGTTTAAAGGAGCCCCACCTAGTCCACACCCACACCAACGCCGTGCACCACCACCCACTTCCTGGACCGCCCTAATTCCCCATATATGGTCACCTATCCCAAATGTTCTAGCTCCCAGCTGCTATGTCCAGAGGCTACCCGACGCTTTGGCTGCTGCGCTCGACTCTATTCTTCCATTTGCTGTTGCCAGCGGCAGTCAGACATTCGCGCATGTGCACTGGACGGCTCTAGACCTGCAGTCAGTCTGCGCATGTGTTACCCTGTTCTGCTCGTCGTCTGCGCATGTGCGAGGCCAGCTGGCTGTCGGATCGCCATCTGTGCATGGGCACTAGCCAGCTGCATGTCGGGCTGTCAGGGATGCGTGTCTGGGGAGCCGGAGCACCATTAGAGCAGGTCAGATGGTAAACATCTTTCTGTGCAACTGGGGCAGCCTCTGCTATGGCCCGACAACCTGTGTTCCGGGTGATGACTCGTTTAAGTTGATACTTTGTAAAATTCCTGTTTAAATGTGTTGGTACTGTGACTGTAAATGCCATGTTAATTGTTGTTGTTTCCATTGTATTGACTGTGTAAGATGTATTGGATGTGAATAACATTTTGGATCATGTGATATAGTACTCATTGAAGAGAAATTGAAACCTTTTGAGAAATATACTGAGATATTGACTGAAGTGGTAAGTTATACTTTAAAAGATACCCCTTCAATCCAACAAGTCCAGGAAGAACAACGGGAAGCCTTCATAAAATATCACAGTTTAGATAAAGAAAAGGAAGCCTTCATAACATACAGTATCACAGTTTAGAAGAAGAAGATTAATATAAAATGCGAATCCCTAGTGCTGTATATTTGTCCCTGGCTGTATATCTCTCCCTCTCTAGGGAGCGATATAGAAGAGCAACAGAAGCAGAATGATGTGAAACCTGCATTACCAACGCCACCAAAGGGAATACAGTAATTAAAACCTTGGTATATCATACCCAAGTACCTAAGAGGTGTATATTTAAATCTATATGTCAATTAAATAAAACACAATATTCAGTTTGTAAGGGAAGAGACAAAAAGATACAGTGCTATGATCCATCGATTCCAACATATTTGAATTTCAGTATATATGTGGGTTTAGCTAAAGTAGGAGTGAGACAGAGACCTGAAAGTGAAGAAAGATTAATATACATTAATTCTACTAAAATATTAGAAAAAGGGACAGAAAAGGCTTTGATACAATTTGATGCATGCACAGTATTAAGTCTATCTTATCTCGCCACAAAGTGTGGAGACTCTAGTTGGATCACAGCATATAAACAAAATCATAAATATACAGTATATGTTCCACTAATTTGAACTTTGCATATGGGAACCCCAATCAATGGTTACCTTGTACGGGATCTATTAAATATTCAG
Organism: Crotalus tigris; assembly: GCF_016545835.1. NCBI lineage: Eukaryota > Metazoa > Chordata > Lepidosauria > Squamata > Viperidae > Crotalus > Crotalus tigris. The sequence goes on from NW_024100236.1 coordinate 49,277, forward strand.
GGTGGAGTTGTGTGTGATTACACTGGAGGAGGTTATTCAGGATGTAATGGTATTACCCAATTTAAAAGAATATATGGAACTAATACAATGGAGTTGGAAATCACTAAGAACCATTTTGATGTAGTAAGTTATGGATTTGGGGTAGACGGAACAGGAGTAGATCCATTAACTTATATCACTATAAAGAAAGAAAAGATATATTAGCTAAGGAAGGAGGGGTATGTGGGAAGTTTAATTTAACGAATTGTTGCTTACAAATAGATGAAACAAGTGCAGAGGTGAAGCAATTAACCACTGAAATGAGACAACTTGTACATGTTCCAGTCCAGACTTGGAGTAGTCTTTTAGATGAAGGGGGATTTTTGGGAGGAATCTTTCACAATTGGAAACAACCATTATTCATGGTGGGCATAATATTATTAGGACTAATGTGTTTGCCCTGCCTAATTCCGATGATTAAAAATTTAGTCCATACAACTGTAACCAGTATAATGGATGGCATCAAAATGGGAGGAAAAGATACAGACACTGTTAGCTTTTAAGGAAATTAAAGACAAAGTAAACATAATAGAGAATGAACACAAAAAAAGAAATTGAAAAGAATTTAAGAAGATTCTAAAATTTAATTAAGTATAAAAAGAAAAAAGGTGGATTTGTAAGGAATAAAAGTTTAGAATAAAAAGTGAAGTTAAGCGATACATACTCTGTAAAATTTCTACACATAGACTGTAAGATTTCTACATAATTTCTACATGTACACATACCTTGTAAGGTTTCTACACATAGGCTATAGGAGTTCCACACTAAGCTGTAGGATTTCATGCTAAAATACATATAAGGGAATAGGTGAAGTAAATAGTAAGGGGCAGGGATAATGTATTTTGTTTAGGCGATCCTGATAAGATTGTAACCTCTAAAGCTCAGCCAATGAAGCCACAGAGGAGGGGCCAAGGCATCGGGATAGAATGCATATAATGTGTGTCTTTGTTGTGACTAGGTGTGGCTCAAATGCTTTGCAAACCGTTGTATCCAATAAATCTCTAATTTCAACTTGCTGTTTGGTATTATTCAGTGGGATAGAATTTCTACCAACAAGGCCAAACTATTCAGCAAAGAATCTGAGGGCAGGACAAGAAGTAACAGATGGAAATTTATCAAAAAGAGATCCAACTAAAACTAAGGAGAAATTTCCCAACAGCAAGAACAACTAACCAGATGAACAGCTTGCTTCCAGAATTTATGGGTGTTCCATCAGTGATGTTTTAAAGAAGAGATTGGACAGCCATTTGTTTGAAATGGTATAGGATCTCCTGCTTGAGCAAGGTCCCTTCCAACTCTGTTATTCTGTTAAATTCAGCTTAATCTAGGTGATTTTTATGGCCTCTGATAAATGTCCTTTCAGGGTTTTACCTTCCAGCCTAATATTATATGGAATATAATACTATAGAATCTTTCTTTTGTAAGTTAATGCATATTCCAAAAAAGTTTCTAGGTGGTTTATTTTAAGACATCCTCCTCCTTGTGTATAGAAGAAATACCCCCCCCCCCAAATTACTTTTGGTTGGGAAGTGGGGAAAGAAGAAAAAGTATACAGTGGCCTCAGAATTACTCTATCTAGAGAGAAGCTATTTATAGTGAGTGTATGCCAATAACATTGGGGGGGGGGATATTTTAATAGATGGTTTATGATTCCTCATAGACAAGGTCAGTCTGATTGATCATCAGACAGAGGACTTAAACAGGATTTTTTTCCCCATATAAGATGATGATACCGAGGAACTTTTGTTTGGTTTTCCCAGTGTGTACCCTTTATTTGCTTCTTTGACTTGACAAGCAATTCAGTTCAAGGCTATAGAGCTGAGTAATTCCTGAAAATATCCCTGTATATCACAGGGAAACCTTCACACATGCAAATTGATGCACCAAACTGGTTGTAAGTAACTGAAGCAAATGAAGGAGGAAGATGAAAATGTCATTCAGGATTGGAGAGTCGTTTTTTTTTTCACTACACAACACATATCTACCATCTGTCTGCCCTCCTTCCTGAATATTCATCTTTGTGCCTACTGTCCTTTTATTTCTACTCTTATTTTTTTTCTTTCCATCTGCCTTTCCAAATCAAAGGCATTTCACTGTGCATGTAAATGCCATGATGGAGAAGAAGCAGTCTAGTATATATTTCCACTCAAGAAGATGGAAAGAGAATGATGATAAAAATAATGAGGCTATTATAGATGAGCAAGCTAAAGGCACCTAAGCAGTGGATAGCATCTGGCTAATCTCAGCTGATCTCAAAAAGAAATAATCAGGGTTAGGTCTGCTTAGTAGTTGAATAGGAAATCTCAGGAGATGTTTGGGTCTCTAAGTTACATTGGGAAACTGAAAAAAAAATTGGAAGGAGGCACCGGCCAACCATTTTCATAATGATGAAAAAACCTCACTACATACTTGTTGCGTCTGTCGCGAAATGGTAAGACACGAGAAACAGTTGTAGTTCTCAGGAAACCTTTATTCTTCAGTTCAGCTTACATTGGAATATGGCGGCAATGCCCAAAACTCTCGGCCTCCTTATATAGGCCTTTCCTGGGTCAATCTGCTACTTTTGGCGCGCCAGCACCCGCGCATGCGCACACGTACTGGCGACAGCCTGTCTGGTCCCAGGCAGCTTGCACCTGCCCGGAACCGCCTGCAATGCCCCGAGCCTGCTTGCAAGGCTCAGGACATAACACCCCTTTCCCCCGGGCTAAAACTACGACCAATGCCATAATAATACACAACCCACTCTTAGTACAATGCTGTGCTCCCCCAATGTTCGGAGTTCCCCCGTTTCCATTGCCTTAGTGTTTCTACCTTTCTACTGGCTCTTTTTAGCCAATAGTGTTATGTAATCCTCTAAGTATTTAGGAGATTTCCTTGCTCTCTGTGACCTCCTAAGCTCTGGGTATCTGACAGGTACCCCCTGACTGAGGGGTGATGTGTGCCTGTTCCCCTTGTTATGCCTTGGTGACTCCCAAGGACTGTGCTCCAATGCCTGGCCTGCTTGCTTGCCCACCGGGCTCATCAGGCCAGGGCTTCTTCCAGTGTATGACCTGGTTGTCCCGCCTAGCTGTAGGCTCTCTGGCCCTTCTAAGTGACTGTCACTGTTGGGCGTTTCTGTAGAACCTCCTAGGTCCGTCCAAGACCTGTCAGGAGGCTGTCTATTCCCTGAATCCCGTTCTGTGTCTGGGCTTCTGTGGGTTTCAGTACTGTCCCAAAACTCAGTTGTCCCCTGAGTGTAGTCAGAGGTGTTGTAGTCGGGATTTGGTTCCTCGACCACCTCCCTATGTGCTTGCCCCCTTCTAGGGACAGGGTTTAAGTCAGGCCAACTAGAAGGAGTGTATGCCAGCTCTCTTGCAGGGAATGGATTGTTGGGATGCTCCCGGGTATTCTCTCTGACTGGAGTACTGAGTGATACGGGTGAAAAGTGATCATGCCCCTGGGGTGACTCCCTGACTGGAGTAGGCATTGATGCCTGAGTTCTAGTTGGGCTCCATGACTTCCTGTTGGGAGCAATTGCGGAATTTTGGGATGGGCCGTTTGTGGCTCCCTCATTGGTACAGGGCAGCATTCCATGTCCCTCCCTTTGCCCAAAGGGCTCCCCCTCCCCCCTGGAAAAGACCCAGGAGTCTCAGCGGGAAGGTCCCGTCTAGGGTGAAGTTGGTCAATGTGCCGACGCAGGACACGACCGTTGTCCAGGGATACCTCGTAGGATAGAGAACCTGTGACCCTGGATATAGATGCGGGGACCCATGTATGACCAGGCCCGTAATTACGAGTCCAAACCGGGGCACCCACAAGTAGTTGCCTAGGTGCCCTAGGGTGTGATACAGAAGGAGGCAGTCTGTCCGGATGCAACCGGTCAAGCTTGGTAGTCAGTTTGCGCCCCCAACCAAGTTCAGCTGGGCTCCTCCCCGTAGAAGTGGACGGTGTGGTGCGATAAGAAAGGAGGAAGTCAGCCAACCTGTGATGCCAGTCTCCGTAGGTGAGCCTCTTCAAAGCGTCCTTGGTGATGGGAACCATGCGTTCAGCCATACCGTTGGTGGATGGGTGGAAAGGTGCAGAAGTGGCATGACGAATCATGTTAGCCTGCAAGAAAGCTTGGAATTCGGAGGAAGTGAATTGAGGGCCGTTGTCAGACAGAATGACATCTGGGAGCCTGTGTGCAGCAAAAATCCCCCTCAGTATCTGAATAGTCTTTGCAGTGGTGGTGGAAGAGACAGGTATAACCTCAAGCCATTTTGAATGACTGTTAACGAGGACCAAGAAGAATTGACCCTGAAAGGGCCCAGCGTAGTCAATGTGCACCCTAGACCATGGAGACTGTGTTTCCTCCCATCTATGCACAGGAGCTTGGGGCATTTCAGGGCGTGAACGTTGACAAAGGTGGCAAGCATGCACCTTAGCTTCTATGTCTTTGTCTACCCCTGGCCACCACAAGTGGCTGCGTGCAAGAGCCTTCATACGAACAATGCCAGGATGACCCTCGTGGAGGGAATCTAAGACCCTAGTCCTCATTGAGGTGGGAATGACAACCCTGCTTCCCCAAAGCAGACAACCCTGAGAGGTGGACAACTCGTTCCTTTTAGACCAGAAACTCTGAAACTCAGGACTAGGACAGTGCTCAGGCCATCCAGACAAAGCCCAAGAAAGGACACGTGAAAGTGTGTGATCTGTGCCTGATTCAGCGGCTACATCCCTGGCATTTAGGGGGGACTCGGGCAAGGCTTGAATGGAGAGAATATTGATGGCTGGCGCGGGGTCAGCCTCTATTACCGGCAGGGGTAATCTACTGAGGCCATCAGCATGGCCCATTTCCTTCCCAGGCTTATGAAGTAGGAAAAAATCATATGCAGACAAGAAGATAGACCACCTGAGCATCCTGGGGGATATGATTTGGGGAGTTTGTTTACGTGTGGTAAACAGTCCCAACAAAGGCTTATGGTCAGTGAAGACCGTGAATTGCCTACCATATAAAAAATCATGGAATTTTTTAATTCCAGCAACAACAGCTAAGGCCTCCCTGTCTATTTGAGCATAGTTGCGCTCAGCTGCAGACAATGTCCTAGAGTAGTATGCAACAGGAACCTGAGTTTCATCAGCCCTGAGGTGGCTCAGTACAGCACCCACCCCATAAGGGGAAGCATCACAAGCGATGCACACAGGAAGGGACTCATTGAAGTGTGCAAGTACACTGTTAGGAGTGAGTAAGGCCTTGACCTCATTGAAACTAGCCTCATGTGTTTGTGACCACTGCCACACTGCCTGTTTATCTAATAGCCTGTGAAGAGGCTCAGCTACACTAGCCTTATGTGGAAGAAAAGAATTGTAAAAATTCAGAAGGCCCAGAAAAGCCTGCAGTTCGGCCTTAGACTTTGGCCTAGGGACGTGCATGATGGCTTTTAGTTTGGATTCAGCAGGATGAATCCCAGCAGCATCAATTTTGAACCCCAGAAACTCAGTAGAAGGTACCCCAATTTTACATTTGTCCTTCTTGAGTTTGAGTCCCGTTTTCCTGAACCTTAACAGGACAGCCCTTAGCCTTTCAGCTAGAATGTGTGTGGAGTCTCCTGCAATTAAGACATCATCAAAATAGGGGCAAACCCCTGGTATACCCCGTAGTGTGTTTTCCATTACGCTTTGGAAAATCCCAGGAGCGACATTTACTCCAAATTGAAGTCTCTTTACCTTGAAAGCCCCTCTGTGGGTCACAATAGTCTGAGCTATAGCAGCGTCATCATCAACAGGCAGCTGTTGATATGCTTGAGCTAGGTCAAGCTTTGCAAAAACGCGCCCCCCCCCCTTGAGGGAGGCCAGGATATGACTGACCACAGGAACAGGATAGGCATGTTGCTGCAATGCCTTATTTAGAGTGCATTTGTAATCAGCACAGATGCGAATGTCCCCATTTGCCTTAAGAGGCGTGACAATGGGGGTCTCCCATGGACTGGAGTCAACAGGTTCTAGAATTCCTTGTTGGATCAGTTTGTCCAACTCAGTGTCAATTTTACTCTTTAAAGCAAAAGGGACCCTTCTTGCTTTAATTCTAATGGGAGTGACTGTGGGGTCTAACTTTAATGACACAGGGGGTCCTTTGTATGTGCCCAGCTGGGGGCTGAAAACGTCTGCAAATTCTTTGCAGACTTCCTGTAGGTCGAGTGTTTGTAGGCTGTTGAGCCCTGTGACGTGTATCCCCAAGGCTTCAAACCACTCGAGTCCTATGAGACTCGTTCATTCACCCTCTACTGCTAGTAGGTCTAGTGGACCCTCAAAATCCTTATACTGTACGTTAAGGGTGGCCTCCCCCTTAACATACACTCTGGAGTTTTGAAAATCCATTAGCACAATGTCAGAAGGCCTCAACTTGGCCTGGGTTCCGCTGCCGGAACAAATCTTCCTAAATGTGTGCATAGAAATGATCGAAAGTGCAGACCCCGTGTCCAGTTCCATAGTTAATGGAACCCCTTGTAGCTTCACCTTAAGTGACAGCTTTTTCTTAATGGGCTTGTGTGTGCCTGTCCTGTAGATGCTTCTTCGCGAAGCACAAAACCCCACCCTATTCTGGCTGGGGACCCTGGTACCTTTCAGGCGCAATTCCTCCTGAGGTTGTACCTTCTGATGGCCCAGGCACACAGCTGCAATGTGTCCTTGTTTTCCGCACGCCTGGCAGATAGCGGAGCGGAACTTGCAGTCAGCTCTCTTGTGGCGACCTCCACAACCAATGCACTTGGGGAGAGCTGAAGAGCTTCCTCTTGGTTTTCCTTCCTTTGTGGGGTGGAGACGGTCCACTTCCTCGTCCGGATCCTCCTTGGAGTTTCTATGGACTTCTTCCTGGTGCACGGATGCAGCATCTGGACTGTTTCTGATCGGCCGCATGTTCTTGATGGCGCCGCCCGCTGCTTCTTCTGCGGTGACCTCTCTCAAGGCATCTTGGAAAGACAAGTCCTCCTTGGCGAAAAGTCTCTGTTGCAACTCTCGATGCCTTAGCCCGCACACAAATCGGTCCCTCAGTCGTTCTTCGAGGTCCTTGAACTCGCAATGTTTGGTGGCTTTCCTCAGTGCGGCGATGTAGTCCTTGGCCGATTCTCCGGGTCGTTGATCCCTCTGCTCGAAGGTGTGGCGCCATGCGATGACAGACATCTTAGGTTGGAAGTGCTCCTTCAGTAACTTCTTTAGATCTGCGTAGCTGACAGACTCTAAAGGAACAGGTGCTGCGAGGTTCTCAGCGATTTCGAATGCGTCTTGACCGCAAACACACAGCAGGGTGGCAGCCTTCAAGCTCTCTTCCCTCACCTGGTTCACTTTGAGGTAGTTTTCTACCCTGGCTGCGTAGGACTCCCACCTCTCTGGATGTGAGACGTCGAATTCTGAAAGCCTTCCAATCTTCGCCATTTTGTATCAGGAAGGGTCTATCAGCCAGCCTACCCCCGAATGCACGCTGGATTGGCGGGTAGCTGCCGAGTCAACGCCGTTCCTGCCGCTCCGGACTCACTCGGGTAAGCTTACACCTTCTTTTTTCCGATGTAAGGCAATCCCACCTTCGTCGCCAGTGTTGCGTCCGTCGCGAAATGGTAAGACATGAGAAACAGTTGTAGTTCTCAGGAAACCTTTATTCTTCAGTTCAGCTTACATTGGAATATGGCGGCAACGCCCAAAACTCTCGGCCTCCTTATATAGGCCTTTCCCGGGTCAATCTGCTACTTTTGGCGCGCCAGCACCCGCGCATGCGCACATGTACTGACGACAGCCTGTCTGGTCCCGGGCAGCTTGCACCTGCCCGGAACCGCCTGCAATGCCCCGAGCCTGCTTGCAAGGCTCAGGACATAACAATACTCATTTAAAAATAAGCTCAAATTGAGACTGCCTTTATATTTACACCAGAGGATCAGGCTAGTATGTCATAGTTGCATCCAGTCTGGAAGTTGAGCACCTGTGAAGATAAATGGAAATGTCAGGATTGTCTCAGCTTGGGTATTTAGGAAAGAAAGATGCTCAACTTCATTTGTTGCAAAAGATATACTTTTACTAAAAACCAAGTGGTTATAGCATAAGCAAAGATGTACCTGAATATTCCCGTTCAAAACCTGCTTTTTTCCCATTTCCCGGGCCCTAGTCCCTTGACCAGTTCATGAGTGTCCAATTCGAATTTGGTGTTTTGGTAACAGCTTTAAGGTTTGGTGCCTCTTTGGTGTAATTTCGCGTTCCGTTCCCAGGCTTATGTCCTTGGATGTGCTGGTCTGTTCCAGATTGGCACATCTGATTCCTGTCATCCCTTTCCTACATTCCCTTTCGCTCCCCCTCCCGGATTTTATGGAGGGATGCCAACAAAGTGAAGCAGGTTAAAGCGTTTATATTAGTTCTATGTGGTTTTCCTCTGGATTTGCCTCCTTATTCGTTTATTGATAAATAACCTGAACTCATATATATTTGTGGAACAATTCACCCCGGAAGCATAGGTATTCTGGATTTTTTTAAAAGTTTCCTGAAGCTAGAATAAAGCTGCTTTTATTCCCTTCTTACTTAGCAATAGAAATGTTGGATTTAATTGTGGTCGTAAGTTGAGAAGTTCCTATACTCCAAACTGGGTCACAATTTAGGCATTACCTGATTTCAAATAAAGCCTGGGTGGCTGAAAATATAACAAGCCATTAAAAACCCAATATAAAACAAAATAAGACGAGATCTGGTTGTTTACTTAAAAACAACCACATGGAGACAAACACAGAGAATAAGGGACTCCATCCACCTGAACACAAGGCCTGCGAGAACAACCAAGTGTTCAAGGCCTTACAGAATGGGAATCTCACAGATTTTGGGTGTGTGTGTGTGTGTCTCATTACAGAGTTTGATTTATTATTGGTATAGTACTTTGTTGTTTGAGCACCTCCTAGCCAGACCATTGACATTTGCAGAAGTATAAATGCAACAGCTATACAACCATCTCTGAACAGCAGACAGATATGTTCCCTGATGTGCAGTGATGCAGATGTCCAACACAGCCTTTAGACATTATCATTAACAAAGGAGAACTTTTTATTTGAAGTCAGTATTTATCTTTCCATCAAGAGTACATAATAATTTTCTTTTTGAATTAGTTATGGGTATATTTAGCTAGATCCTACAAATATATTAATCTGAGAGAAAAGTTCTTGATCTCTTAATGATTCCCATTAATTTTTAATTAATTTGGAGCTTTCTCTACCTAAATGGGTGTAGTAGCATGGAGCTGTTGTAAATCACATTCTTGGCTGAAAGTCCACGTTTATGCCAGCTGCTATGATAGCTGCATTAGAGATTTCTCTGAAGAAAGAGGACAATGTGTAGTGTCCCCCTCACTGAGAACAGAAATCTCTTTGACTGGATCTACGCAACAAACTTAACCAAGTCAGTCAAAGACACGATAGCTGCTACATTTCATAAAACACCCTAACTTTTGTTAATTTTAAATTTGGTTAGGGTTTTTTTTTTTGCACAGCATGTTATACAAGCCTAATATGCCTGATTTCTTATTGCATTTTGTGAGACCTCAAAAAATGGATTAATTCGGTAAACATATCACTATTTTGTATGAAGAAAATAGTGCTTATCAGTGCTTATCCCTATCTTCCCTTCTAGTTTAAATGAAAATGAACACATGGGGTAGGAATGGGGATAGAGAAAGAAATTACTCTCATATTGTGAGCATGTCAAACCTAACAACAGTCTATTTATTTAAATCTATTCCATGTCGTGCAGAGTATAAACTGCTTTTCAAAACATGGCACATAGTAATGATACATCACTCTTGCTCTAACATGTGATTCCTTCCTTCATTACAATGCTGTTACATGATTTAGACCCCAAACATGGATTACTACTTACAGAACAAATTCCCGTGCTTCTTGTTCCTTTCTCAGGTTCTTAGATGTCCACAAAACAATTTCCTGAAGGAGGGAAGAACAGATGCATTTGGTAAGCGCAGGGAGTAACAGGAATCTATTTGTATCTCTTTTCTGAGTGTGAATTCCCTTAAGAGGCCTGGGGAAAACAAATGACATATTAAATACAGATTCTGATGCTGTTTATATGCAAACAAACAGCTTTCTTCACATCATTAGCCTTTTCAAAACTGATAGGATTACAAATGTGCAAATACAACACTGGTGAATTTGCTAGGCTGGCATTTTTGCAATAAAAATAGATTTCTTTTTTTCTTCTGATTGGGGCTGTTGAGCCCCCCCTTGCCTTACCAATGCATAAAAGAGCACATTTAACACTTCAGAGAATTTGAACTAAAAAAAAAAATCAAATCTTTGGCTGCTGTTACGGGTCACCATATGAGAAAGACAGTCTTCTTTCTTGGTGTGTTGCATCCAGAAGAGCGATATTGTTCTGACATGGTTTTAATGAGAGAATCCTCAATTAATAAGGCTTTTGGTGTGCTATCATGAGCTGTATAGAAAAATCCCAATATCTTCATTGTGGAAATGAATGGAAATAAACCAGAAGGCTCTCAAAGGCCCCCAGAATCTTAATGAAGATAACAAAGTCTTGAGTAAATGATGCTGTAGAAGTCTCTTGAGATTATTAGCATTTATACACTGTGATTAGGATTTTCTTTCCAATGCCTTTTCTAATTAATTTGTATTGATTTTTCCCCCTCTGAAAATAGTATCTGCATTTGCGTTCAAAATAACGCACAGTAATAAAACTGGCAAAACTCTTCCATCTTCTGGTAATGCCGTAACATAATTGTAATGAGCTTTCAACAATAATTGTTTTGCGTAACTGATTTCCACTTTCTTTGGAGAAATTATTAAATGACTGGTGAACACAAAAGATAGATAGCCCATTTTCTTTCACATGTTTTATGCGTTTAATAAACTCGAGAGACCAAAACAGTGTAAGGATGAGGAAACCACATGATACCACTACCTGGAAAAAAAAAAAAAGGATGATTGTGTCAAGTGAGAAATAAAAATATCAGTGTGATGTCATTTGCAAAGGGGACATAATGTGCTATTGTAAACTCAGGGTAGCCTTCAGAAAAGCTTGTACACATATGTTTTTGAAACTCGGTGGTTGCCATAGTTACCCTTATCCAGCTCAGCTTTATTTATAATGATGCACCATAGTCAGCATTCTTCTGAAGTGAAGAGTGAGAGAAGGAGAGGCTGAGATGTCTCTCATGAGAAGAACAACATGCAGAAACCTAGTTAAAACAGTGATTCTACTGTCATCAATTATTCCTTCCTGCAAATACTGAGGCAAAGGCAAAAAGCTCTGGATCCATCCTTACATAGCCATTCCAGTTGCTAAACAAACCTCCCACAATTGGATTCCAGAGCTCACACCAAATATTATCCTTCCTTCCTTCCTTCCTTCCTTCCTTCCTTCCTTCCTTCCTTCCTTCCTTCCTTCCTTCCTTCCTAGAAGAACAAATACACTGTTGAATTAAACAGAACTAAACTAATTAGAGAGAGCCAGTTGGTCTAGTGGTTAAGGCACCAGACTAGAAAGCGAGAGGTCATTGGTTCAAATCCTGCCTTAGTCACAAAAGCCAGCTGGGTGACTTTGGGCGAGTCACTCTCTCCCAGTTCAGCCTACTTCACAGGGTTGTTGTGGAGGAGGAAGGTATGTGGGATATGTTTGCCACCTTGAATTATTTCCAAAGTAATAAAAAGATGGGATAATAAATGAAACAAAGAAATAAATGCCAAACCACTTTTGAATTATTGCCAAATAAATTGCAAGAACCTGTCCAGGCAGTCACCATCAACACTGACTTGAACACAGCAAAACCAAACTAACCAAAACAACCTAACTAGAAGGGGCTACACAAACATAGCCCATAGCCTGGGAGAAACCCCAGTAATTTATGTAATTGAGTAATTGATGGAATGTCATTAAGATTCAAATGGCATGAATCTCGGGAGGGAAACGATTCCAGAGAGCAGGTGCTGGAACTGGGAAAGCACACCTCCAGGGTCACAATGGATGACTTTGTTTGATGGATGGGATGCAAAGGGCACCCAGCCTTCTTGATTGCAGAATACAAAAGATGTTTGAAAGAATTCTGTAATTCATTCTAATCAATGTTACCTGTTATAGGCAAGTGGATATATAGAATGTATATTATAGGGATTATACAAGCAACTGAATAAATTGAAATTTTGAATCTATACCCACCTTAGTGATATTTATTTATTTCTATTTATTTATTATTTTTACAAACAATTCAAGATGGTGAACATTTCCAACGCATCTTCCTTCTCCTATTTCCTCCACAACAACAACCTTCTGAGATGAATTGGTGAGAGAGAGTGACTGGCACAAAGTCATCCAGGCGGCTTTCATGGACAAGGGAGGGACTAGAATTCACAGTCGCCTGCTTTCTAGCCTGGTGCCTTAACTATTATGCATGGAAAATGGCCTCAACAGCAATACCTGGAAATTGTGATGGACAGGAAGTCTTTAACATCTGAGTATGTTCTAATGCTGTTAAAAATTGCATAGGAATAACAATTCACTATTTTTCGTATTTATAGATTAAAGATTTGGCTTTGCAGAAGTCAATCTTTTTAAAGGCATACACTAACAAATAATTGATTAGTTAAGCCCACTGATTCCCTCCCTCCCTCCCCTCTTTTTTATTCCAGTTTAAAGATTAAGGTATAAATTTGTACCTTTGGATTTATTTGAGTATGATCTGTGAATCCAGTCACAATGCTATACTGCCACAGAATAGCTCCAGGTTAGTAGGAAATATATTCCAGCAATTTAAATATATTAGTAGTTCCTTTCCTCTGCTTCCTTTCTATAGATAAGCTGTCATATAGACACACTATAATACATCAATATATTAAAAATATTCAGGGTACAAAATTATCTCTAAGACCGGGGGGCAGATTTCTTCATAATGTTCTGGAACATTTCCCCATAGGGAATTTTGTGTGCACTGTTGACCTCTACTATAAATAAGTAAAGCAACTGCTTTTCTAGGGCTACATTACAGAAGAAAAAATATATGAAAACCAGCATGTTTGTGTAAAATAATATTGGACAGAATGGCTCTTTAAAATATATAGTGGTTGATTGTTTCTGTCTCATTAGGACTACATGGGCAGGTATCCTCAATTAATAAGATTTCAGCATATCTGTCTGGCAGCAATGGAGAGGAAGGGATGTCATGTTCAGTTTTAAACAATGCTTTTTTCAGCTTGGGAAAAGTGAGAGCATATAAATAATTTGCTGGTTCCCATATATCCTTAACAACCTAAATCCTGTTGTTCTGGGACAACCCAGAACCCAACTCAGCTTAATGCTTCATATCGTTCATTCTTTGGATGAGCACTTTTTTGGTCTCCTAGTATCCTAATGACATTAAAAATGGTGCCAAAGACCTGTATAGTGCAAGCTTCTACTTTACCACTAATTTCCAGTTTGAGGAAAGGTTATCAGCAAAATGTGGAAAGTCTTTGGAGAAAAACTGTATATTCAGCCAATAAGTAGTCATGAACTTATAAACCTTACCTGAATTTTAGAATTCCTGTCACCAATCTAACCTGGACTTGGCTGTCCCATTGGGGGCAGTAAGTCTGGCTACAAGACTTTGATTTATAAGAGATCCAGTTCACCCTCTTGATATAAATTTCTGCCTTCACACCATATAGGATTTAGGCCAAAGATTCAAGTCTCAGATGAGTAGTTGGAATAGCTCTGATGTCTATCAAACCTGCAGCTCTCAGATACACAACGAGAATTGTTTAAAAGTAGTAAACCTTATGCTTTCCATAAATATTTCAAAGAAAATATTTATGGAAGGTGGTGGTGCAGTGATTAAAATGCAGTATTGCAGGCTAACTCTGCTCACAGCCAGGAGTTTAATCCTGACTAGGTCAAGGTTGACTCAACCTTCCATCCTTCGGAGGTCAGTAAAATGGAGACTGAGATTGTTGCTGACATTGTAAACTATGGAGCGATATGTAAATCTAAGTGCTGTTGCTATATTTGATGCTTTTTGTTGTTTTAGAGGAAGGTTTAGATGAAGGTTGAAAATAGAAGAATAGCTTTGAACAAAAAATATATTGTTTGGGAATAAGACAAAAACCTAAGAGCCAAATCATCAATCTTCGAAGCAGTTTAATATTGTTTCACATTTGTGCTAATAATGTAATTTGTTTGGTTTTGGCATAGCACAGTGTGTGAACCCAACCACTGTGATTTAAATAAATAGCCACAATTAAATAATGGAACATATAATGCAAAATGGAATATTTGCATAACATGCCAAGTCATATATTGTTTAATGTTACATGTGCTGAAGTGGAAAAACTTAGCCCCTCTAAATTCACCCAATGAACTGGCTATATAACTTTGTGTAGACAGATGGCTAGCTTACAAAACAGCCTTTAGCTTTCTAAATAGCACTTCAAAATGGCATGAATGGAGATGCTTTATATATTGAGCAGACTTTTCCTCCCTTATGATTGTGGTCCAAGGCATTTGGGAGCTGCAGAAAATGAAGTAAGTGGGAATTCCCTATGTCTAGTTTTACCCTATATTGAAAATTTGTGGCTTATTATTATTTTTTTGCATCAGGATTCAGCCCACCCGAAACTTTTTGGATAAGCAATAGGTCCTTTAGCAAATGCCTGCACTTCAAATATACTGAAGAAATTTTGGGCATCTTAGGATTAGAAGTTTCTGAGTAAATCATCTAGACTTCTGGCTAGCTCTTTGCCTGACCCTTGCTGACCCAGAAGAGTCAAAATGGCATGTGAGAAAGATGGAGTCACTGGAGATATATATCTGCCTAATGTGTTTCAATCTATTTTGGAGCAAAGGTTACATGCAATTGTGTGCCTGAATCAACATCTGGCTACCTGAAAGGAGTGAGAATTTGTCTGTGCAGATTCTCAGTCATCCAGTCATGGTCGTCCCAAAGGTGCTTTTTCAAGCGGCACCTGGACTTTCTTTGTTTTTCCTTGAAGACGTTTCTCTTCTCATCCAAGAAGCTGAAGTGATGAAGCTTCAGAACTGATGAATCTTCTTTGAAAAATAAAGGAAGTCCAGTTGCCTTTTGAAAAAGTACCTTTAAGTGAGAACTTACTGAAGCTTCAGGCCCATGCAGATTTTTTTTCCACATTGATGAAAGGGATTCTTGATTAGAATTTTCAAAGCAGAAAATGACCAATCACCACTAACAGCATATAGGGAATGAAGTATGCATTGAGCAGATATATTTTTCAAAACAAAGTGACCTTGTTAGCACTGAAATTCAGTTAGACTATATTTCAAACAACAGCTAACTCAAATTCAGATAACAAGATAGGATAAAAGACGAGCAGGGTGGCTTACATACACAAGTCTTGGTTCTGAATTATCCAAATATACAATATCTTGGTGCTATAAAAGTTATTTATTGAAAGAGTATTGCTCATCTGTATCAATTTATTTCAAAAAAGAGTCTACTACTTTTTTCATATAAATCTTTTCATTTGTACAAATGAGATGTTCTGTAAAATAAAGCAGATAATGTGAGAACAATTATTGAGGATGTCAAAGGAGCTAATGAAAGACAACCTTTGATTCCTTCTCACCTCTTGTAGGCAGCGACAAAGGGCATAATTAAATAAAATCCCCTCACAGTTAGCAGGGGTAGCATAAAAGTGCTTGTATGTTTATAGTAACAATTGTTTCACTTATTCAGGATGCTTCATCATTTAGTAGGAAAGACTTTTCAGTTAAAATCTGAATTTATGGTTCATTTGAAAATTCAAGGTGGCTGGCGAATTGTAGAACAAAGCATCTGCATCCATCAGGCCATGAAATTGTTGTGAAGTATAAAAAAACCCTGGTAATCTAGTTCCTGGAAGCTTAGGGAGGAATAGCATTTGACATTGAGTGTTTAAATGACATATTATTGCAAGGACTTCAGGGGCCAGTATGGTGAACTGAAAATGCTTCCACAAAAGCAGAGCCAAAAACTGAGGAGCTTGTTAGTAGAATTCTCCACATAAAGAGAGAATGGGAGATTGCTACTCCTCATAAGAAGACCATAAAAGTGTGTTTTTTTATGATTTTGAATACTGGGAGACAATGGGATCAACTATCTTGCTTGCAGCTGCAGGGGAGTTTTTTTTTTTAAAAGACACTAAGTCTGCAAACCTCATTTTCTAATCCCTTTAGGAAATTGTCTAATAACTTTGGGATGGCAAGTTGAAAAAGTCACTGGGTGAATTTTAGTATGATTTTGATCTAAGAAGGTTATGAATAGTTTAAGGGTCCGGGGTAAATTTGGAATATTGATATCTGCTACAAAATTTTGAAACTAACTATGAAAAGTACATAGCTTCTCTTGAGAAAAAGGCTTATTTTTGCTATCCTGGCTATGGCAAATCGTAACAAAAATTAGTCACTTCATGATTTTAGAAACTGGACACTAGAGGGGAATAATGATCCTAACTAGAAAGAAAAATAACATCTGTAAGAAAACAATCAACCTCTATTAGGCACAGAAGGTAGAGGCCAGTCACTCTTTCTTAGCCCAATCCATCTCACAGGGTTGTTGCTGTGGGAAACCTTGGAAAAAGAAGTATTGTGTACATTAATTTGAATTGTACAAAAATAAAGGCAGGATATGCATCAAATAAATATAGCTAGCAGGAATGATTATAATTGTCCCATTTAAATATAGGTCCGACTTGTGATATTCCATAACAGATTGGACAAGAAATTTTCAAGGGCATGTTAGCAAGAGCAAAATGGGTACACAAGAGTTGGAAGAGAATAAAGCTAATATGGGAAGATAGTCTCTTTTATGTGGAAAGCTATAACCATATTGCATAAATGTATTGCAAGAATACCTTTTCTCAAATAAACAATTGACTTGCAGTCAACCTAATCATAACCAAAACTCTTACAACATAAGCTTCTATGGCTTTAATTCTAAAACAAAATTCTTTTGTGCACAAGTTTCATGGGCTTCAGTAGCTATTACTTCCAAGTAAATAGGGTCAAACATCTTGATCATATAGTTGTTTACTCGGAAAACTGACTGACTTCAGTGGAATTACTTTGAAATAGAATAGTGGCCTTGCATTCTTACTACATTCATTCGAAAGTAGCTTGTCATCTAAATCAAATCCATTGCCAAGGTTATAGCTGAAGGTTGATGGATAAACAGTTTACAAGGAGAAGCTCTCCACTGCCAGAGTCATCTCCTGCCTGAAAGTAAATGTAATTAATTTGGATGAATGTTCTTCCTCCTTTAGGTAAATGGTGCCTGACTGCAATACAAAGGCATTATTAGCACTGGAAAGAAAGTAACAGTGAAGAAGCTAGGATTCAGGTCTCCTGTGTTCTTTGCATTGCTGTGGAAATGGAACTGAGATAAATGAAAATGAGGCTGCTATTTCTTGATGCAAGAATGATTGGCATCACTTTTATTGTGCTATATTCCAGGATGCCTTCAAAGGAGTGGGTTTCAAACTTTTCTCCACTTATCATTTTGTCAAACAGTCCCAGCTTCCTGTAAATTCAGACTTTTTGTTAAGGGCACCGAGATAGATATATGGTTATTGATTTAATATGAATACACACTAACCTTAAAAAGGCCTAATGCAGTCTGGTCTCATTTATTGGCTATGATGAAACTGTTAAGTATCCCATTTCCTTTGCTTATGAGGAAGGAAGGAAGGAAGGAAGGAAGGAAGGAAGGAAGGAAGGAAGGAAGGAAGGAAGGAAGGAAGGACGTGATCTCTAGTACAGTTTCACTAAGCCTGTGATTCATTCCTGGATGTTGAGATTTTATTTCAGAATCTCAGAAAATACATTCAATGGGCCCAGATACTATCCTGCATTAATCAACAGTATACTTTAGAGCAGGCGGGTCAAACTCGCGACGTCATGTGACGTGACGTATTGTGACTTTTTGTCCATTGTCGGCAATGGGGTGGGCACAGTTTCACATGACGCATGTGGCCTGTGGGCCGGCAGTTTGACACCCCTGCTTTAGAACACTCATAGCTGAACAGCAAGATTAGCAGCAGTGGGAAGCAGATTTTAAGTTCTCCTGAATCAGACAGCCAGGGTCCTGAGAATGTGGAATTGTAGTGCCCTCCAATGGCTCTGAATAATTTGAATAATTTGATTTATGTCTTTAATGTGCCAGTTTGAAGAAGACCACTTCAGTTATTGGCAGACTTTACCCTGACCATAGGGGTAGGAAAATCTCATTGATACATGCTTTCTCTGAATATTTTTCTTACCAGAACCATCTGGTAAAGATTATTCTTTCCCCCCAAAAAATATCATTGACCAATGAAAATTCACATGCCATTGGATTGCATATTACAGAAACAAGTTAGCCACGTATACCAAGAAGTTGTCCAATCCAGATTGAAGTAGCCTAGCAATAGTTTGTTTCTGAATAGCAGCAAATTACACAGGTCATCTGGGGAAGTTCAGCCCTATTTTAGTAGATAGTTTATTTATGTCTAAGGGGCAACACTTTTGAATCATTTCTTTCTTATCAGTTTATTTTTGTTTGATCATACATAATTGATCATTATATTTCAGATTACTATCGAAGCACCATCTTTTCAAGTCATTCTCTCTCAGGCCCAAAACCTTGGATTCAAGACTAACATTTCCACCCCTTTTCTATTACCTGTTAGCCATGTGCTATATTCTGCCAATCATTCTTTGTCAGGATTATATATATTCCATAAATCCTACCCAATTGTTCTTTATGTGAGCTTCAGTCACAGGTACGTAAAAGCATTCTTACAAATCTCTTCCTATGTGAATTTCTCCTTGTGTTGTTTGGAATGCTTTGCTGTTTTCAAATAGCAGCATTGTGTTTGTGATTTTTCTTCTTCTTTTTGTTCCCTGGGCTTGGGCTCAGTACAGAAACAGATTCCATCTTATTGGGATGTGTGCTATGTAGGCTATTTTTTGTTTCATTTATTTTTAATCAGTTTCCTGGTGTGTAGTGGTTTAAAGATAATGGACCTTGAATTCATATCTCCACCAAGGTTCACGGCCAGTTTCAAACATTTTCCTGAGCAACAGCCAACCAACAGTATCTAAGACAGTGGTTCTCAACCTTTTTAATGCCGCGACCCCCAACCGGTCGTAGGTCGAGGACTACCCAGCCAGTCGTAAGTTGAGGACTTTCCCTGCCCGGGAGTGCCGCACATGCATGGTGCCGCCCCCTGCGCCAGCCGAGGTGTAGCTGGCAAGCGGCAGAGACGGCGCAGGGCGAGCCCGGCTGAGCCACCAGCTGGCCCAGCCCAAGGGAGGTAAGGCACCCGCCAGGCCCCATGCGCGCCAGCAACCCTCCCTGTGCCTGCTGACCTCCCACCTCCCACCCCTGGCCCTCTTTTACTTACATTTTTAGTAGTTGCTCAGCAGGGAGGGGTGGAAACTTCCAGACAGCTCGCCTTCACTGTAGACAATTTGCAGCACCGTTTGCAGAATGGGACTTTTGGCGGGCTCAGCAGGGCAGAGACAGCCTGGACAATTCCTATTGGCTTTTGAAAGCCAATAGAATTAGACTCTATTCAAGAGAGTCTATTCTATTGGCTTTCAAAAGCCAATAGAATAAAAGGGAGTAGCACAGCTAAGGAAAAGGGGGAAAAATGGCAGACTGCGTTGTTTGGCGACCCCCGTGAAATGGTCGTTTGACCCCAAATGGGGTCCCGACCCACAGGTTGAGAACCACTGATCTAAGAGGTCTCTCTATCTTTTACTGTGTTTTGGGATGGAAGTAGATCACATAGGAAGAATTTGTTGAAGGGAGATCACACAGGAAGAATTTGTTTTGCGGGCTAAGTGGAGAGAAGGTATTTTCTGGGTTATGGCCTTCAGTCAGCTGATTAGACAACATTCAGAGACTAAAATTTTAAAGAGAGAGAGAGAAATCAAGAAAATAACTTTAAATAAAGTTTTTGTTTTTTGTGCCTTTGAGTTATTGTTGAGTCCCGGCTGCTCGGTAGACAAGACCCTTCAGTTTACTTGACAAAATTTCAGAAGTTATTTGCCATTGCTTTTTTCATAGGTAGGAGAAAAATGTCTGGCCCAAGGACACCTAAGCTGGCTTTGTGCCTAATGTGGGACTAGAACTCCCACAGCTTCCTAATCATGACCCCAAACTGATTCTCTAATCTGACTGAAATCCTTAGAGATCAGATAATCATGACCCTAAACTGGTTCTCTTATCTGACTGAAATCCCCTTTTAAATCTTCTCTTCTCTTTACCAACTTATCTTTTACTCCCAGCTATTTCTCTCATTTTTACTTCTTATCCACCCTGTCTTCCTGAACAAAATAAGTGGTTAAGCCATTATTGGACATCAGCCAATGTACATGTGAAGCAGAAACCATTTTTAAAAAACGGCAGAAGGAGATGGAAAGAACTGCATTAATCTGAAAGCAGAATTAACTTGTTCTCTAAGTTAAATCAAGAGGCAGGTAATAGAAAACATGCAGTAGAGTTTAAATCCCTGTACCCGTAGCAAGATAATACACATCCTTTTGTCCCTAGTTGAAACTGAGATTTCCTAATATAGACTTGAAAATGGAATAAAATCAAATGCTTCATGATTTATTCTTGTCTAAAAAAATTTAACTGTAAATAGGCTTTTCCTATGTTTATTTAAATTAACTTTTCTTTTGGCAGGCTGTATACGAACCAATTCACTGACTAGGTGGGATACAGTAATACAAAGATATCTGGGAACTGAGAGTTGTTGTGAAACATAACTGAGCTGCATAAATTATATATTTAATACATTTTAACCTCCATTTCTCTGACTGAGCACACAGGGATCCATAGTTTAAAATAGCATCATGCTGTATTTACTCAGTCAAGGTTTCTGAAAGAAAAAGCTTCATACAATTTTATGATATAGGCAAAGGAGAAAAAAGATAGAGGTTATAAATCGAGAGCAATATCAATATTTGAACCAAAGAGCTATCTTGTACTGAGCAATATAATCTAGCTCAATAATCCCTTTAGGGACAGGCAAATGGATGCCATGGCATATGAAAGACATCTTTAACCCCTTGGCCATGTGCCTAGCTTATAATCATACACTCATTTGTTTAAAAACTAATATGTTATAAATGTCATTATGTTATTAACTAGAGCTAGGCGCAGTAGGAGAGAGCTCTTTTGTTCATTTATTTATTTAATTTCTCCTATGTAGTAGGTACCCATCTCACAAGCAGGATTCTATATTAGTTTACAGTAGCAAAAAATACGAAGGAGTCTGCTATAAACCTCAAAGTGACTGTTTTGGAAGAATTGGATTCTATTAAGTCCTCATATTTATGTACATTAGTAACCCATTTCACAAGCATGATTCAGTATTAGTCTAGGGTAGCAAAAAATCTTCATCACTGAGTAAGTGACTGCTCAACTCTTATGTATCAAAAGGTTTCAGGCAATCTCAGAAGATTTCAAAAAACACAATGAATACAATATATTAAATTGTTAATCAATAAGATACTTCTAATTTGTCTCACATGTAACCAGCTAGTCTTTCCTTTCCTCTCTTTCCTGCTGGCTCAACCCCAATGTAAATCTTATTATCAGTTTATCTGTGCATCTGATGAAGTCAGTTGCAGCTTATGAATGCTTGTGATTTTAATAAAATTTGTTAGTAGGAAAAGGTGCTGCCAGACATCTTCTGATTTTTAATTTGAACTAGGGAGATCGAAATTCAAAGGTACTGTAGGCCTGGGTGTTCACAAAGTAAATTTAGTTACTCTTTTGCCAGACCAATCTATTTTACAGGATTATTACAAGGCGTGCATGAATGGCAGAAACAAATGATACACAGAAATAAATCCTATCTGACTCCACTAGACTTTTAAATAAATTGGAGTAGAATTTTGCTGTATAAATAATATTGTGCTCGAGCAGTTGTGACAATCTGCAGATTTGAATGTATGATTTTGATTAAACCATTGGCTATGTTTGGGCTTCCTGCTTCCAGCTCCAAGGGAAATTTTCATTAAATGCAGGATGAATTTAATGTGTTTTTCTCCTGACCATTCTAGAGCTTGGTATGACATGGCAGAGCCATATGAACAATGCTTAAGGTAGAACTGGGATGAATGTTGATAAGGCATAAATACCGTGATGAGGTATACCTGCTCTGGTAATCAATCATATGCTTCACTTGGTTTAGTTTCAACATGTATTGTAGTTCGATTCAGGTATTGTATTTTGAACTGGGCCAATAAGTTATGGATTTTCCTAAAGATCCACTTTTGAAATAATTATTACTGCAGTTACAAATTTGATTCGTGACCTGTCATAAGGATATACTGTCTAATTTCTTCTGTACAAGTATAGACTACCTTGAATCATCTTGGTGAGGAAGAGGAGGCATCTCAGAATGAATTCTTCCTCAGAATCCACCCGCTTTCTTTTCTGATTTATTTTCCTATTATTGATTCTACAGCCTACAGCTGGGTTTTCCTAATTTTTCACCCAAAGATGTTGCCATGGCAACAGCTGTGAGTAAAAAAAGGGGTTAAGAAACCTTTGTTTGAATTTAGCATTGTGGAAACATTTCATTATTCTATCACTATTCTAAGCAGAATTTCCTCTTGAAATTAGATTATAAACCTTTCTTATGACACATTCACATGTTGTGTTTTCAACTCATCTATTTGCAAATGCCTTTTGGAGGGTCTGTTTAGTTCTGGAGTGTATTACTTTTGTTTTGTTTGAGTACTCATTATTGTAACAGTGAATGTATACTGTGCTGCAAATATGAAGGCACGACACTAACTCATTGATGATTAATAATCATATTCATTCAGGGCTGGATATTGAGTTGCTCTAATTAAAATTTCTGAGAGCCAGTTTGGTGTACTGGTTAAGGCATAGACTAGCAATTGGGAGATTATGAATTCTACTTCTGCCTTAGGCACAAAGTCAGCTTGTCACTTTGGGCCGGTCATTCACCCTCAGCCCTAGAAAGGAAGTGATGGCAAACCACTTCTGAAAAAACATTCCAAGAAAACTGCAAAAACAGGTAGTCTTTGAGAATCAGATGTGACTGAATGAAAAAAAATGTTATAATTTAGCCTTAATTCAGATAGTAAACCCTCACAGAATTATAGTCCAAGTAAGAGAGAAGTATCAACAGACCACAAACTTTGCAAAATTAAATCTAAAAAATCAAAAACCTAAGAAGAAGAGTCCCTCTACCCTTCCTGAAAAGCATCCTGCAGTACTGAAAATTTTGCATGCTGAGTTGCTGTGGATGATAGTAACAACTAGAAATAAAAATGGAAATACAGATTGGGGATAGTAGCGTGGAAAGCCCCTTTAATAAAAATAACTCATTTTCATGCACTTATTTTCTCTAATGTTTATTTTTAAATACATAAAGTAAATTGAAAAATGTAAGCTTAAACTTAAGCCCGTATGATAATGATGCATTTGAAGTCAATGATTAGATTCTATTTAGCATTTGACTGCTGGATCTGAAGGGTGTAAACTAGGTCTGTATCTTGTGGTCAAAGTCAGACTTAACAAAGACTTTGTTAAGTTATGGTTTAACAAAAGATATGTAATTATTTTGTTATTTCTGACATGCTTAGTAATTTAAGGCAAAGCCACAATTACTATTTAATATACTCCTATCCTGTCCTTATGCTGGCTTGTTTCTAATTCAGTTTAAGAAAATGCTGTCTGGATGGGGATACTTGGGCAACAGTTTGCAAGAAATTCAATCTGGAGTACAGGCTACTTCCATCTTCCAATTGGACAATCTAGAAAGCTCAGTTGCCTCCTTCCTCTTCTAAAGTGTCAGTGATGCCAATTGCTGAAAAGACTGACATGAGAGGGGTCCTTGGTGGTCTCTTTTCTTACAGGCATTTCATCACCTAAACTAGATAAGATCAGCAGTGCAGTGATGATGTTACATAGTTTGATAATGAAATGTCTGCACGAAAATAACCAAGCTCAGAGAGCATTTTAATTCTGAGCTACAAATATTCTCATTTATCAGTAGAGTCATATTTCTAGTTCTTATGAAGATGTAGAGGTTATAAACTCATTAATTTTACATTTAGCCATACAACATGACTGCAAACAACATAACTTAGTGGGCTGCATAGATAATTGAACTACTGAAAGCTAGTAAGTTTCTTCAAGCCAAAGCAATGTCATTCAAATCTGAACCTTTTTAGTTCAATTTATGTAGAAAAGAACCAGCCTTGTACCTGATGGAAGCTCTAATATATGAAATATTAGCTCTACCAGAAAATTATCGGCTGGATTTCCAGTTTATCATATTCAGGTCTCTCCTTTACATTAAGCAGATAGACTTTGGACATTTATAATTGAGGGATTTTTTTCCAGATTTTCCACAAATAATAAACTTGAACAAAGAATGCATGCTACCAAGGTAATTGTGTAGGTGTCTTTGTGTATATGTGTGTGTGGGGGGGGGATTAAATCCTATGTTACATTCTTTCCAAATTATTCTATAAGGTAAAAATCCTGTAGAAATGCATTTTGCACAGTGGATAATATGAGTCACGAATATTTACCATTTTATCAAATTTCAAGCCATCTTTGTAAATGTACTATGTGGCAGCACTGAGAAATCCTTTATTCATCCTCTGAAAGTAAAAACAAAAGTTGTCCTTTTTAAAGCTGTCAACAAAGTATCTTTGGAGGGTATAGCATTTTCTGCATTTTCAACTTCAGGTTGACAAATGTTTTATCTCTACTTTCTAGTGTATTTATTGATTTAGAAAACTTATATGGTCTCCTATTTTATACACAATAACATTAGACAGCTCTCAATGACATTTAATAAAAACAGAATAAATATGACCAACCAAACCCTACAACAGCATCATATATTGCAATCAGAGCACCACAACATCCTACTAACTCTATATTTACATTTACATTTGCTAAGTTCACTATCATCCTTTCCCAGAAGGCTAATAGGATGGAGGGCTTCCAAATCTCAGGGGGAGGCTGTTCAAAGGATCAGAGCAACCACAAAAAAAGCACGTCTCCAAAGTCCCACTCAGCCTAAAATTGGTAGTAGGGAGCTTCAGGTAGAGTCAGTCCCACTAATAATCTGGCTCTATACTACTTATACGGGCTTCAATGGTAATAACAGCTCATTGAATTGCATCCAAAAGGCACCACTGTATGCTGCACCAGTTGTAACTTCTGGGGGGTCTTAGAGGGCAGCTCCATATAGAGCTCATTGAAGTAATCCCATTGAAAGAAGATTGAGGTGAGCAAGGCCTCCTGGTCCAGGAAAGGGTGTAATTGACTCACAAGCTGAACCTCTGCAAAGGCCTCATTATCACAATTGCCATCAGCTCCAGAAGCAGGAGCTGCAAGTCCAGACGAACCCTCAAATTGCACACCAATTCAGATGGAGAGCAACCCCACTGAGAATTAAGGATGACAATTAATCACATGCAGGGGGCGAAACACTCAAAGCCACTCCATCTTGCCAAGATTTAGTCTAAGCTGGTTCTTCCCCATTCAGGCCCTCATAACCTCCAGGCACTGGGTAAGAACCTGAACAGCATCACTGCCTGGCATGGGGTGATGTATAAAATAGTATCATCCATGTGCTGATGATACTCTACCTCATGTTGTTGAATGACCTTGCCCAATGTCCTCATGTAGATGTTAAATAGGAAGGGGAGAGACAAGAACCCTGAGGCACCCCATATAGAAGAGGTCTAGAGTGGGTCACTTCCTCACCTCTACCATCATCAACATTGACTGGGATAGACTCTGGAGGGCTAAGTGTTACAGCAAACCTTCCTTCTGCTCTTAACTCCTGGAGTTGATTCAGAAGGATACCGTGAATGATGGTATTAAAAGCCACCAAGAGATCCAGGACAGACCGGATGGATGCGCCATCCTCATCCTGAGCCTTCCAGAGGTCATTCATTGCATTCACAGGTGCAATCAATGCCATCTCAATACCATAAACCATCCTGAAGCCTAACTGAAAATGTCCAGATAATCCACTTCATCTAGGGACTTCTGAAGCTGGATACTTAATTAGATATTTCTTTGTTTGATATATTTATTCATAGAGCTCTGGGAAATTAATTTTTAATTTAATTAATTTTAAAATTTAATCTTTGTAGATATAGCAATAGCACTTAAACTTATATACCACTTCATGGTGCTTCACAGCCCTCTCTAAGCAGTTTACAGAGTCAGCATATTGCCCCCAACAATTTGGTTTATGCCTACTCCTCCAAATCACATACTTTCCCTCTCCTTTACAGTCATTGAGAGAGAGAGAGAGAGAGAGAGAGAGAGAGACAGAGAGAGAGAGAGAGAGAGAGAGTCTTCCTTCCCTCCTTCCCTCCCTCCCTCCCTCCCTCCCTCCCTCCCTCCCTTCCTTCCTTCCTTCCTTCCTTCCTTCCTTCCTTCCTTCCTTCCTTCCTTCCTTCCTTCCTAACAAGTCTCATGGAAATCTTGGCTAGAAAAGAGGCAATTTTAAGCATACAAGTAGTTTCATAGTAGATAGTTTAAGCTATCTGAAAAAGAAATATCAGTTGATGATGGTCACTTTTTAGGTGTTTACTGCTAGCCTGGAAGGACACTGTTTCCCATTGATAGATCTATTATAGTTTTCAGAAAACATACATAATTGTTTTTGATACTTTATTATGTCAGCAATCATATACATTTTAGAGAAACCAAAATCAAACCCTGAGTCACTTTTCCATATTGTAAACATTCCGTTCATTCAAATTGTATTATTGGATTTGTAATACATTACCAAATTATACATGTAGATTTCCTGCAGTGAATGTTTGACCTTCCATCACTCTTTTGTATAGATGCATTTCCATTTTTTCCACGCATGGTAGTTTTTTTCTTTTATATTCATTCCTAATATTTCAGTTTTGTCA
This sequence comes from Crotalus tigris, assembly GCF_016545835.1. Lineage (NCBI taxonomy): Eukaryota > Metazoa > Chordata > Lepidosauria > Squamata > Viperidae > Crotalus > Crotalus tigris. The sequence continues at coordinate 76,235 of NW_024100236.1, forward strand.
GACTTCACTGGGCAGAGTCATAAATATTCAGTCTCTGGAAAATCTACCCTACATTTGTAACTGCAAAAGCTTCAGAGATTCATTGTGGCCAGATACATTATATTATGACAGAAAAGAAAAAAGTAACACACATGATGAAGCTCTGCATATTGAACTGCCAGAGACATTACACTGACCTTATGATATCCTTATGTTAGATTAGCTGAGTAGAGTATTCCACTAAAGCTTAGCCTGCCCTTAAGGATCACTGCGTGAGATAGAAGGCCATATAATTAATTAATACAGATCACACCTGCAATGACATGAATTTAGCTATAAAAAGCACTTTGCTTGCTTCAACGGTACATGATACAGAGAAAATTAGCATGCTTTAGGACAAGATGACACCCAAATATTAATCCGTTGAAGAACTGTCTTTCAGAGGACTTTCCCTGCAGCTATAAGCAATGATATTGCAGGTGTATGTTACTGCACAGGCTTCCACAGTGGAGAGACTGTGCCAGATGGGGAAAGGTATAGTCAGACAAGTTGGCAGAGTTGACAAAGGAGGGCAGGCTGGCAAAGTAATGGCGTAATGGAGATAAGAGACCAAGCCAAGAGATATAGCTGTCAGGAAGGCAGTTGACAGATTTGGGCAAGTTGGCAAAGAAAAATAGTTAGCAGAGAAAAAAACCTGGTAGGAATAGCATAGGAGTGTAACAGTGATGTGGTTGTGCCTACAGTCAGGAGCCAGCAGGACTACAATATAGAGGCATGGAGTTGAAGGAATGCTCTTCTATCTTTTCCCAGCCAAAATACAATGATTTAAAAGATCATATTCAGATTCTTCCATGGTTTCTGAAATTTTGCAGGAATTTCAGATTTCAGAAAACATTAAGGTTTCTTTATAAATATAGGGTTAGTCACAAATAGGGACACAGTTAAAGAATCATCTAGTTCTGCAATGTTCTGAAAACCTTAGTTCAGTGATTTCCAGGATAGGCATAGCGTGCTAAGAATCTCCCCAAAAAGCATAGATGATGTCTGCAGCAATGACCAAAGAACTGGCAAGTTGACTTGTTTTTCGGAACTTGTGCAGACAAGGAGAGAATAGGTGATCACTCAAATGTGCTCAGTATGACTGGTCCTCATGAAACCAAAAGTCATTGGTGTCCTATGAGTTGGGTCATCAGGAGACAACTCACAACCTTAGCAGTCCTTTAAAGCAGTGATCCCCAATCTTTCTGGTGCAGGGACAAGTTTCATGGAAAACATTTTTTTCATGGGGGCGGGGAGAGGATGTTTTTGTGTGCAGCCTAGATCCTGTGCATGTGCAGATGCAGCTTTGCTCACTCACCAGCTCTTTGCATGGTCCAGTTTCTAACAGGCCACAGATGGTAACAGTCCACGGCCCAGGACTTGGAGGACACTGGGCTCGCTAACTTCACTTTCTCATCATTTTTGGAAATTGTCTATTTAACTATATTAAAGCTATTAGAGATCTTCAGCATGTCTAGTTTGAAATGTCACCTAGTGAATTTACTTTCATTCTTGAGTAAAAAAAATAATTCACAATAAGTTCAAGGATTTAAAGAATTGGAAATAAATGGCAAAAAGCTGAATAAAACTTTGGGGAAAAGAAGTTTTCCTACAAATCTAATGAGATCAAACATTGGGTGTGTGTGTGTGTGAAGAAACAGCTTAAGAAGCTCTTGTGAATGCATAGGAAATGTTCAACTGAGTCAAGAGTTAAAAAGACCCGTATAGGAAATGGAAGAGAGATATAATCACATCAGCAAATAGTTGATCTCTTTAGAAAGAAGATTAGGAAGTCTAATGCACAAAAGGAAGTTAGGCTCACAAGAAAAGCTAAAAGCATCTCAGAGGACTTTTCTGACTATGTGACTAGTAATAGGAAGAAAAAGAAAGGGCTGGAATTAAGCAGTCAGTTTGTAAGCATTTAAAAATAATGTAGAAGACAGCATTCATCAAGAACAACTCATGCCAAACTAACCTGATCTCCTTTTTTGATAGAATAACCAATTTCATTCATCATGGGAATGTAATGGATACAGTGTACCTTGAATTCAGCAAAGCATTTCACAAAATTTTATTTGTGATTCTAACAGACAAGATGGCAAAATATGAGTTGGACTCTGCTGGCATTAGTTGGACACAGAGTTGGTTGAACAATTATGTCCAGTGAGAGTCTGTCAGTACCTTCATTTTAAGTTGTAGTAAGTGTTAAATGGTGTACTGCTGAGCTCAGTGCTATACCCTGTGTTGTTCAGCATGTTTATAAATGACTTGGATGAGGGTTAGAAAATATGATTATCAGACTCGAAAATGGCACGAAGATAGCACACATCATAGAGGATTTAGGAGGAACTTGATTAGTTAGAACAATAAGCCAGCAACAAGATGAATTACAACAATTCCAAATTTGTAGGACAAATGCAAAGTCCCCCATTGGGATAGGAAAAATGCAAGGCATAAGTGTAGGATAGAAGCCATATTAGGGAAGTATATATGCAAAAATGTATTGGGCTATCTTGGTGAATGGTTTTAGAAAGGTCATTGAACAGTGAGTATATATTCAGATGAGATCATCCAATGTAATAAAGGGCCAGAAGGTAGAACCAATTGGAAGCCTTGAATAGGTTGAATCTGGAAAAGATAAAATTGGGGGGAGGGGGGAGAGACATGATAGATGCCTTTAAATAGCTCAGTGTTTCTCAACCTTGACAATTTTAAGGCATGTGGACTTCAATTCCCAGAATTCCACAGCCAGCACAGCAATTCTGGGAGTTGAAGTCCACATGCCTTAAAATTATCAAGGTTGAGAAACACTGATTAATAGCTGAAGGGCTATAATATAGAACATGGGATAGAATTTCAGTGTTGTTGTAGACACTAGAAGATGATTTCAACTGACACAAGGAACATGGCTATGTTTTGATAATGATCTAGTAGTGTTTTGGTAATGTATTGGATTAGATGATCTTCGATGGATTGACAGGTATAAACCTGCCAAATGATGACTCATGGCAAATTAATCAGGCAAAAATATACAAAATATGCCCAATCTAGTGTTATCTTTGCCTCTCCCCCATTATTTGCAGGGTTAGATCTTAAAATTCACACACCATTCTTTAAAAAAAAAACTTGCAGTACATTTGGAGATAAAAGCCATCCACAATCTTACTCCTTATCCCTAGTAGCAATTTATAGTATGGTCTGAGCATGTTGATTATATTTGGGGCATTTACTCAGGATTGAGATTGAAACCTCTCTAGACAAGCAGGAAATAATTTGACACAAGAACGTACACTGATCAGCCTTGTGTAAAAATGCACCAAATATTTAAAAGCATTTGGCCTTCTTCAAGGCAGAGATAAGGCTTATATGAGCTACCAACAGAACCGCCAATTATCCAGCAAAGAGAACGCCAATCTGACAACCTTTGGACTAGAATACTGAGATTGCTGACATCCATAGGCAGGCCTGTTTCTTGGCAGACTTTCTGGGAAAGGGTGTTTGCTTCTGGGACTATCTGGCAAGAATTGTGATGTGAACAAGGCTGGCACTCTAAGATTGCTGGCTTCTGTGGACTAGCAGGCTTCTTGGCATCATGTTTTAGGAAGTTGTAACTTCCAGGGTTTTAAAACCATGACTGAAAATGAAATACAAAATAGATAAGTAAAACCATCCATCTGTGTCATTCCAATAAAGATGTACGGTTGCCAAGTGTAAGGAAGGCATGCCAGGCCTGGCAGCTAAGAAAAAAAGTGATCTAAGGATGGAAGGATGAACCCATCTTTTAGGCCAATTCTCATTTAAATAGCTGTGATACATGAAGAAAGTTTCACTGGCTTGCTCTAATGTTTAATTGTAATGTAGTAATTAATGATTGCCAGGCAACATGAATTCCTATTATTCTTTTGAAAAAAGAAATGTAGTCCACTTTGCTCTCAAAAATACATGCTTACTGTATTATGCTATTATGTATGCTTCAATTATACTGATACTTTTGATGAACCAAAAGAAAAATTGTTTTGGAACTCATAATGAGACAATCTACAGATACGTAAATGTCTATAATTAGAAATCAAGGTTAAAGGAAACAAACACAGAGACCTAGGCATATTGATAACATAAATTACAATATGAACTTTATTTAAGTTCATTACTCAAATCAAATACAGAAATGTTGTGACCAAGGTTAGCCCATCTGATAAAAAGCATCATATGGCATCCTTTCGCCATCGCACACCAAATGGGAATTTAAATGGGAATTAGCACACCTGCACCCACATTAGCATGTAACTGATATCAAACAGATTTGAAATGAGGTGGATTGGAAATAGGTTGATCTTTTGGGTGGGCTGATATTTACAGAAAGGTTTAAAATCTGTTGAACGTGAGGAAATAGACAAAGGTTGCAGAGGTTACCTTTTGTCATGTCTGGGCTTCTCTCCCTCCCAATCTGGAATTTACGGGAAGCTCGGGAGGGGATGGCAGGCTGGAGCTAGGCCATAATGAATGGCTTCGAATAGAAAGAAGAAATTTTTCGCCTGTGTTTTTTCTTGCGGAAAGAAGAAATGTTAACCATAAAATCAACAATATTATACAATTATTGCCGTGTCTTCAACGTTCCCTTTTTAGAGAAGTTTGTTGAGTATGACAAAGTCAAAATTAATATGGATTTCAAAAACCATTGTATCAGACATGCCATATTGAGAATGTGGAATAAATAGAAATCCAGGTTGTGCCTTAAAACACTTTTTTGACTCTCAGCACAAGAAGCATTTTATAGATGAGAAATGATAAGAAAACACAAATGAGATACTAGAATTTTGTGAGGTGAGAATTTATTCTCAGAAGAACGGGTGGCGGAGGGCTATAGTTGTCAGTGGTTCTCTTATTTATAGTTATTAGATTTAAAATATATAAAAGAGTTTATAGTTTTGAACATTGTGGGACTGAGTTTGAAATAGTATTGTGTACAAATGATGAACATGTAATTGCTAAATGTATAAATATTTATTGAAATTTGAAACAGAAGAACAAGTGAAAGAATTATTATGGTTCATCACACAGTCAGCCAGACGTTTAGATTGAATTTGGCATATTTATCTTTCTACTGAGGCCTTCCCAAGGGCCTAATATTACTATTTTATATATTTATAACTGGCCTTATAAATAACTCAAGATGGCAAACATACCTAATACTCCTTCCTTTTGTATGATAAAGTGTGCTAAAAGTGGAACAATGGAAAACATGTTGTTGAAAGGCTTGAAATTTACACTATGTTATAAAAGAGAATATTTATAAAATGTTATACCATTGGTATATGTCACCTGAGAAATTGTCCAGAATGTATAAAGGCAATTCAAATTTATGTTGGAAATGAGAGGGAGCAGGAAGAGACATTTTATCATGTTTGACAGATGGGTAAAAAAAGCTACAAAGTTCTGGATTCAAATATACATACTCCTAGAATCACAGGGTTGGAAGGGGCCTTTTACAAGGCAGGCGTCCTCATAGCATCTTGGACAAATGATTGTCCAATCTTTTCTTGAACTCCAACAGCAATGGAGCACTCACAACTCCGGGAGGCAAGCTATTCCTCTGCTTAATAGTTCTCACTGTCAGTAAATTCCTCATTTCCAGGTTGGATTTTATGAGCTTCTCCCCTCTGCTTCTTATCCTATCCTCAGATGCTATGGACAATAAATTGACACCCTCTTCCTTGTGGCAACCCTTCAAGTATTGGAAGACTGCAATTATGTCTTCCTTCAGTCTTTTCTTCATTAATCTAAGCATGCCTAGTTCCTTTAGCTATTCTTCATAGAATTTAGCCTCCAGACCCTTTATCATCTTTGGTGCTCTTTTCTGCGCTGTTTCTAGGATCTTTTTTGTATTGTATTTTGTATCAGAGGCAGTATTCAAAATGGGGCCTCAACAGCGCAGTATACCATAGTACTATCACCTTACTTGATCTTGATATTATCCCTCTGTTGATACAGCCCAGGACTGCATGGCTTCTTTTGGTAGCTGCAGTAGGTACACTGCTGAATCACACTTAAGTGATGGTCCACCAGGATAGCTAGATACTTCTTACAGAGAGTACTGTTGTACCAAGTACTTTCTATCATAACCTGTGCACTTGGTTTTTCCTGCCTAATTGCAAGACTTTTTTTTTTTTTTTTGCAAATGAATTGTATCTTGTTGGACAGGTTCCCAGTTCTCTGTCAAGGAACTTCTGAATCTTGAGTCTATCTTCCAAAGGGTTAACAATTCCCCCCCAGCTTTGTGTCATCTGCAAATGTAATGAGTGTCCGTTCATTCCCCTCATCTAGTTCAGCGGTCCTCAACCGTTGTGGCTTGACGGCCCAGCTGAGGAGTGGAACTGAGCCGCGTGAGTGGTGGGTCGGCGTGCACGCACGTGTGCTACTGAACTCGCGTGAGCGGTGTGCCCATGTGCATGCGCATGCAAGTTGAGCTGTGTGCGTGCATGTGTGCTTGCATGAGCTGAGCTGTGTGCATGCCTGCCTCTTGCATGGCCACAGATCAGTAGTGGGCCACAGCACAGGGGTAAGGGATCCCTGATCTAGGTGATGATTCTAAGTATTTTGATGTACAATTGAGAGTAGAAGTTTTTCGTTTGGAACTGATGGACAAACAGTTGGGAAAAAGTCATAGAAGTTTGTTTTTGTACATGATAACTGCAGTAAGATTATTGTATGACAAAGATGGAAAGATTTGGCATTGCCAACAATGAAAGAATAGTTAGTGAAAATTATGGAACTTGTTAATATGGTTAAATTGGTTTCTTTGAGAAAAGTCCATAAGATAGTTCTTTATTTATTGCTGTCTGGAAGCCCTCTATGGATTTTTGGCGTAAAACAGGAAAAAAAATGAACTTGTGATTTTTGGTTTTGATGATAGGACAGGATAGATTATATAAAAAAGAACGTTATGATGTAAGTTTAGAGAAAGAGGTAAACTTATAATTACATTTATAACCGTTGTAAATACTGAAAATTACCTCTTCATATCTTTTTTCTTTTCTATTTTTTTCCTTTCTGTTTGATTTTTCTTTTCTTTTTACTATATATTAGTTTGTATCTCTGATGTTTGTACCTTCATTGCCTATGTCTTAATGCATAGAGGAAGGGAAATAAATTGAGGACAAGAATGCATCAGTTGTTTAATTAGTATAATTGAGATCCGTTGAGATTATTTTGATTACTGCACTATAGTAATTAAATGATATAATTTACTTAAAAGAAACAGAAGCATTAAATATGTTAAAAATGTCACATCTGCACAGAAATCCAAATAAAAGAACGTAATGGCCTGTTCAGAATATTTGAAATAGAATAAATGGAAGAATGGATAAAAGCAGTAGTATTCTTGCCTATTGTACAGGTAAGAGAAAGATAGGCTGATATTTCCAAAAGCACGTTGCAATTATTTCAAAGAAGCATGGAGTAAAAGTGATGGTGATATTGGTGGGAAAACAGATGGCTAAATGTGTTCCTTCCAGAAACATCTATCAGCTTCCATGAGAAAGGTTCTTGATTTGATATTAACCAACAGACAAGCAGAAATAATATGAAATTTGGAAAAGGGTGATCTTGGAATTCTTATTTTCCCCAAATAACTTTATTGTGTTTCAAAAGATTGATAAAACACAAAATAACACTGAGAAAAATTTGGGGAAGAAGGTGATTAAAAAGAGGGGAAATTTTTAAAATTAAAAATCAGATCAATGTTTTTATCAAAAAAATCAAAAAGATATATTAAAATTCTATCTATCTATCTATCTATCTATCTATCTATCTATCTATCTATCTATCTATCTATCTATCTATCTATCTATCTATCTATCTCATCTCTGGGAAGACCATTAGCCCTCAGCAAATGGCCTTAAGAAGCAGTCACACTGATATCAAAGCTAATAGCCCTTGATCCCCATGACTTCAGTGAATTCATCCAACACTTTTTCTGAAGCCAGACAAGCTGGGAGCCAACACCACATCTTGGGATAGCAAATTTCAAAGTTGAATTAGGCGTTGTCCTGATTGTTCCAGGATTCAATTCTGTTTGATGACCATTCATTCTAGTATTTTAGGAAGGTGAAATAGCATATCCTTGTCTACTTTGTCCACACCAATTTTTGACTCCTCAATCATATCGGATCTCATTTGCTTGCCTTCTGGATCAAAAAGTCGCAAATGTTACAACCTTTCCTCATAAGGAAGCTACTCCAACTCCTTGATCATCTCAGGTCCCCTAATTTGTACCTTTTCTAGCCCTACTGTATATTTTTTGAGGGACAGCAACAAAAACTGTACACAATATTCCAGATGGGAGTCGCAACATTGATTTATATAAGAACATTATGATACTGGTATCTCCATTTTCAATATTGTTTCGTTTTATCCCTAACATGCTATGGCTTTTTTTTTTTTTTACAGCAAATGCACATTGTGCTGACACTTTCAAAGAACTGTTAACCATTATTCCAAGATCTTTTTCCTCATCAGTCACTGATAGTTCTGATCCTGTTAATTTGCATGTGTAGCTAGGATATTTGGCACCAAATATGCATCACTTTACATCTGTTCAGGTCGAATGACATCTACCAATTTGACGCCCACTCCCCTAATGTGCAGAGATCTATTTAGAGCTCTTTGCAGTCCCTTATTGTATTTACCACTGTGAACAATTTAGTGTCATCAGCAAACTTGATTGTCGCTGCTTTTCTAAATGTATTTTTACGTAAAATGGGAAGCTGAATTTCCAAATGCAGAAATGTAAAATACACTCATTGACTTCCTCTAGGCTGACTAAAATAAAACCCTGATTTTACTATGTGCTTACTATTGTTTATATAGAAACAACTATGTGCATTTGGGCTTTAAAGATTGATTTTTGGTAGTGATGGTGGCTCCTAAGGGACCTTAGCGATAGTATCTGCAAAACAAGGCCTGCTCTGCTCATTACTTTTGATCAGGGACCACCAGAGAAATCCATGGCTGTGGGCTATACCAGGAAGCAGAAAGAGACAATGGAAAACCACTGTCTTAATGCTGTGAAGAAAATAGTTTTAATGCACTACTGATCTTCATTGTCATTAGGAACTGAGATTGTCTCAGTGGAATATTTACTTTTTACTGCACAGTGCTGTGGCTTGATTTGGGAAAAAGCAACGAAAAATGATCTCAAAAAAATGAAGGACAATTCATTAAGTATATCCCTCCTGGACAGGATGCATAAAAATGTAGAATTGTCTGCATTTTTCCTTCCCACTCAAAATAGTATCTCCCGTTTTGTGAGCAGTTTAAATATTTGACAAGAATTACTTTTAAACATAAGAGGTTGTCTGAAACTAAACAAAAAAAAGTGTTCATTTATCCTTTTGCAAATGCCTAAAGTATAATTCTGTAATATTCCAGGCATTTCGCTTACAAACTGTATTATAGCAAGTACCTAGAGTGATGTCAGATTAGATTTGCAGTCTAAGTAATTGACTTTTGAGAGTATGCTAACATAAAAATGTTAGTTCCAGAGTGCAATCTCAGTTAATAAATGTTAATAAATTATTTGACGGAGACTCTGATATTGGATCAAAGAACAAATAAAATTGCATCTCTAAGTGATATCCTTATTGCCTTATGCTTGAAGATGGTTATCTTTATCCAGAGAAATGGGAGCATAAAGCAGAGTGACATTAAATGAAGTGAAGTTTTTAATCCCACAAAGCATTCAGAAAGATAGGAGGGACAAAAAAAGTGCTGATATCTGCTATGCAATAATGCCATGTTCTACATAAAATAAGCTTTAAAAGTAAATTGTAGCCTTTGGTCATTTCCTTTTCTCTCAGGGTAAACATACAGATAATAGTTCCATCTAAACGTTGATATACAAAACTATTCCCCACTACAATGTTTTTAAAAGTAGGCAATAATGTCTTCATCATTTTATGTATATTTATTTCTCCTGTAACCTTTAATGCTGATCTAAAAGACCATGAAAATACAAATAAATAAAAACAAGCACTATATTATATGCAATGTCTATTATGTTAATTGAAATTGCACTTAAGAGTTTCCTCAAAAATACCATTACCTGTGGCTATTGTTTCTCAATATTCCCATTGTTCCATTACATAGTGATCATAATTCATCACCTTGACATTTATCTCACTAAACCAAGGGTTTACAACATCAGAATTCCAAGGTAACTAAGCTGCTATAGAAAGCATTTTCCAAAGACAGGATGTTCGTAAAACAATTGTATTAAACTGAATTCAGACACTGATCCAGTCACCATTACATATGCTGAGGTATGATAACCTGGTATACCACAGTTTTTCACTTTGTTTCAACATTAACAAATGCAGAAAAAAAAAATAACTTTCTGGTCTCCCGTCATATATTCTGCTGGCAAGCCTGTGAAAAACTCAAAGGAATCAACATTACAACAGTTAAGGTTTCCTTCAAATTGTACATGGTTCTTGTTTTAAATAATAAATTTTGCTAAAGAAATATTTAACAAGATTAAAAACAATACAACATTTTAGAGAAAAGTAAGGAAAATAAAGAAAGAATGGTGAATGGATAATGAAGAAAATAAAAAGAAAGAAGAGAAAGAAAAGAAAGGCTTATAAAGAAGTAACTTCTGATCTTAACAGCAGTTAAAAATGAGTTTATATTTAGCCCTCTCTAAGATTACACTATGATTTTCTTCTTTCTGTAAGCTACCTTTCTAATTGTCAAACCCATAAATCATAAGTTCATTTCTTTCTTTCTTTCTTCAGCAAAAACTCCATAAGGGATTTCCAGCTGTGAAAAAATGAGATTATTGCCCTTCCCCTAATTAGACAAGTCTGATTGTTCTTGTTCATTTTAAGACTCTACAGCAAATGGAAGGAGGTCTTCCTTGTTAAGATTTTGACCCTTTTATCTTTACATCAAGTTTCCAACCTTATTGTCATATATTGCAAGAGCTGGTGTCATGAAGGGTAGGCCTTTTGAACTCAGCGGTTATTTAGGTCTATTAAATATTTCCCTATTACTTGTTTAGACAGAGTGGATTTTGTGAAGGCCTTCATTCTGAATTTCTCTCCTTGTTTGTAATCCTGTCTGCTTCAGGCTGGTTTCATAAATATTAATAAAACAAACTATATTTAAACACAAAACAAAATATTGCATCAGTGGTTTCTTCATTGCCAAGAACTGATCTATATTGCTTGGTACACCTGCAACAACATAGCTTTTCTATAAAATGTCAAAGAATCAAAGATATCGTCCTGCTGTTGAAGTTTGAGTTAAGGTTTAAGATTTGTACAGTTATAGATGAGGAAAAGGGGGGAATGCCTCTAATCTGAAATCAGATTTCTCCATGGTTGAAAGATGGAGATAAATTGAGCTAGCATCTTTCCACATTTCCTTAAATGGAGGAAATGTTGCTGAGGTTGTTAGTTGAATATGTGATGGGGAATAATGTAAGATACAGGGGCTTCACTGAAGATAGAAGCATTGACTTGTGCCTATTAAACAATCTGTGCTAAAGCACAGATATATGGAGTTTAAATTACCAGTTGTGAAATTATGGAAGAGTGGTCTTTCATGGAAAATACAGACTGTACCATCTTTTGATCTTCTCCTCAAAATCTATCTATATTTCTAATTCTTATAGAATGAACCATTACCAACAATTAAGCCATCTTATGTACTCAGTACAGTATGCTCGTCAAGAACATCAATTCATTTGCATAAAATGAAATACAACCTTGCTGTAAGTTATAACTATTTTAAAACTGTAATAAATAGTAAATAGCTATAACTATTTTGTTTAAAACTACGGTAAAACTGGTGTACGTTTGGCTTCATGTAAGAATTCATAGCTGAACAAATATTCAGAATCTATCTGAAGTTGTCATTTATATTTTAGAATTTTACACACTTCAGACAATTGCTATATTAACTAAAGAAAATCTCTTTTTGAATAACTAACAATTTGAATAACTCACATTAATTAATATTTCTTTAGTGTGTTATACTCCATGATTCTTTTGAGGGTATAAATCTTAACAACAACAACAACAATAATAATAATAAAGCAACAGACACTAAGTGCCGCCTATGCAAAGAAGCTGAAGAAACAGTGGACCACTTGGTAAGCTGCTGCAAGAAGATCGCACAGACTGACTACAAGCAGCGGCATGACAAAGTAGCAACAATGGTGCATTGGAAGATCTGCAAGAAGTATCATTTGCCTGTAAGCAAGAACTGGTGGGATCATAAAATAGAGAAAGTCATAGAAAATGATAAAATTAAACTGCTCTGGGACTTCAGAATTCAAACAGACAAGCACCTGCAATATAACACCACGGACTTAACAATTGTCGATAAGAAAGACAAAAAAGTCTGGATAGTGGACGTGGAAGTGCCTGGAGACAGCAGAATAGACGAGAAAGAATTGGAGAAGATAACAAAATACAAATAGAAATAGAAAGACTGTGGCAAAGGCAAGCAAGGATAGTACCAATAGGAATAGGCGCCTTGGGTGCAATCCCAAAACAACTAGAGCACCACTTGAACACCATTGGCATTGACAAATTCTCCATTAGTCAAGTGCAAAAGGTGGCCTTACTAGGAACTGCTTCCATCCTGTGAAGATATCTGTAATACCATCAAACATCCACATCTGCCTATCCCAGGTTCTTGGGAAGGACTCGATAGGTAGACAAAATGCCAAATCGAGTCTGAACATCTGGCTGACTGTGCGATGATCCATAATATTAATAATAATAATAATAATGTTGGAAAGAATCTTGGAGGTCTTCTAGTCCAACCTCCTGCTCAGGCAGGAAACACTTTATCATTTAAGACAAATGGCTGTCCAGTCTCTTCTTAAAAACTTCCAGTGTTGGATTATTCACAGCTTCTGGAGGCAGGTTGTTCCACTGATTAATTGTTTTAACTGTCAGAAAAATTCTCCTTAGTTCTAGGTTGCTTCTCTCTTTGATTTGTTTCCATCTGTTGCTTCTTGTCCTGCCTTCAGGTGCTTTGGGGAATAGCTTGACTCCCTCTTCTTCATGGCAACCCCTGAACTTCCATTGTTATTTACAGAACCACAACAAACATAATATCTTTGTTCTATGAGCTAGAAAAGTCAGAAGAGAACTACTGATCTCAGAATGATTTGTGGTAGATCTGGAGTCATCTCGGACTTCCAGTACGTAAACAGCTGCAAGTAAAAACTGAAAAAAGAATCAAATTTTCCAGATCAGAATTTTATTCTCCCATCATCTTGTCCCATTCATGGGATTTTTTAAAAGTCCTGTGTGCTATCATTTTGCAAACCTTTTGCTATTTTTTGCTATCATTTTCATTTGTTTCCATTGTACCTTTTACTCTAACTTTCCAAGCTACAATGCAGAATCAAGCCATTGAGTAAGTGATTACTAGTCTGGGTCTCTTTGAGCAATGCTTCTCAAAAGGGAGACCTTTGACTTCCCATATGCTTAATGTGATGCTTTTGCCTTGTAGTCAGTAAGACAGCAGATAATTTGAAAAAGGTGTGTATTTATTTATTTATTAAATTTTTATGCCATCAATCTCCCCATAAGGTGAGTATAAAGTGTTCTATAGTCGAGGAAGTAATAGTGGAAAAAAATAAAAGCCATATCTGTGTCACAGAGATTATCTATCTATCTATCTGTCTGTCTGTCTGTCTGTCTGTCCGTCCGTCCATCCATCCATCCATCCATCCATCCATCCATCCATCCATCCATCCATCCATCTATCTATCTATCTATCTATCTATCTATCTATCTATCTATCTATCTATCTATCTATCTATCTGATTTTGGTAGAGAGAGGTAACCAAGTCCCTACTAAAATTATTGTTGTTCTAACAGTAAGTTGATAAAAATTAAAAATCATTTGGGCAAAATCTTCATATATCTTCCATTTGGTAACTGCTTATTAGGATTATGATCTGACTGGGGTACAATTTGCAATGAATACGACAGAATTTTTTTAAAAATGTGATGGAATACCTTGCTTTTAATTCAAGCATCTTTTAGATCCAACTCACATTGAAACATTATCCACATTAAATATTTAATGACTGTGTTTGCTTTATATATTAATATCTCATGAAAAAGTTATGATTACAGTAACTTCAACCCATCATTAGCAATATATGGAAAAGAAATAGCTTTTTTCAAAATAAGTTTAATTTCTGATATATACTATGCAAGATATAGTTTAAAAAATTACACTACCTGCAAATATAGAAAGGAATGGTCAAGATGGAATTGTTTAATATCAATATAAAGATGATTTGCTGAAGTCTTAGCTGTCCTGTACTAAACAGTAGGGCTAACATTTTAGAAATCTGAACAATTAGAAGAGGATGTGATATACTCTAGGTTTGCTATCTCAACCTTAAGAAAGAATGCCTTTGCCAACTCACTACTTAAATCAGGCCATTTTACATTATATATAGCAAAGTAGCAGTACTTTGCTAATCTTGGCTGATATTGAAAAGCTAGACAGGATGGGCAATCATGAGAAAATTCCAAAGCTGCAGGTTAGACCTGAAAGTTGAAAAAGATCCCAGAATCAGGTCATGACAAACTTCTATTTTTTTGCCTAGAAAAGTACATCAAAGTACCTTCAGGTTATCAAGAATTGAATTTGATTCAAAAAAGGTAAGTTTTTTCATTAAATCTTTACTTCATGGTATAGGATAGATTTCTGGCTATTGACTGTATTTTTACAGTAAAACAATAAATATGTGGATTTTTTTGGCATATATAAAGGAATATGTGACCCAAGGGCTTGCAGTATGTTTAACCCCATCAGAATGGAAAATATGCATACAAGTTGGATCCATGCATTCATGGCTGTACATAGTAAATTTTCACATATTATAGTGGGTTTATTTTATTGCATTTTTTTTTCTTCAGAGTAAGTCCAGACCTCAGGGATTGAAAGGGATTGATATACAGCAAGCAGGCAATGATTCTATTAGGTTATTCTAAATCTAGCACATAATCTACATCAGCGGTTCTCAACCTGTGGGTCGTGACCCCTTTGGGGGTCGAACGACCCTTTCACAGGGGTCGCCTAAGACCATCGGAAAACACATATTTCTGATGGTCTTAGGAACCGAGACACTGCTCCTCTATCCGTCTCCACACGGCTTCGAGCTGGGGGCCGTTGCAGCGCCGGATTCATTTCCATCGAGCATCTCCTAAGGGAAGCTATGCTGCTTCGTGGCCCTTTCCACTGAGGAGGCTGAACTAAGCTCTGCCGGCACTGTCGCCCTCTTGGTGCTCTCTCTCTCTCTCTCTTCCCTCCTGGGCACTTCTCCAACCAGGCTGGGCAGAGCCGGCGGAGTGGCCTTCCTGCCCCCCTTCCCCAGCCAGCTGAAGCCGGGCAGGCCGGTGACCTTTGGAAGTGAGGCGAGGACAGGTGAGGCGCGCTGAGCTCTGGGCGCGGTGGGTGAGTGGGCGGCGTCAGTGCACGCTTGGAGAGCCCTTAGGGTTGGGGGTCACCACAACATGAGGAATTGTATTAAAGGGTCACGGCATTAGGAAGGTTGAGAACCACTGATCTACATGGAACTTGTTGAACATCCAAACATTTGCCTTAACATCATCTGATCGTCTGGGATTGTAAGTCATTTCCTGGTTTCATCTTGTTTTAAGCTATTTTCCAAAGCACCTGAAGGCAGGACAAGAAGCAACGGGTGGAAACTAATCAAGGAGAGAAGCAACCTAGAACTAAGGAGAAACTTCCTGACAGTGAGAACAATTAA
Organism: Crotalus tigris; assembly: GCF_016545835.1. Taxonomy (NCBI): domain Eukaryota; kingdom Metazoa; phylum Chordata; class Lepidosauria; order Squamata; family Viperidae; genus Crotalus; species Crotalus tigris. The sequence continues at coordinate 92,064 of NW_024100236.1, forward strand.
TCAGTGGAACAGCTTGCCTCCAGAAGCAGTAAATGCTCCAACACTGGAAGTTTTTAAGAAGAGACTGGACAGCCATTTGTCCGAAATGGTGTAGGGTTTCCTGCCCGAGCAGGGGGTTGGACTAGATGACCTCCAAGGTCCCTTCCACCTTTACTACTATTATTATTATAACTTGCTCCACACAATATAGGTATGACTATTGGTATACTTCTGAGGGTATTAACATGTCTCTCTTCCAACTTTAATGAACTGCAATGATATGTTTTATTAGCATTCTTTAAATGTCCCAGGAGAATTTTAAAGACCATCCTGATCTTTAAAAGTCTGACTGTGGGGGGGGGGGGATAAAAAGAGACAGTTGTTTAACTAATCTACTTCTCTGACATTCTAGCAACTTCTGGGATTTATTCAGACAATTATATTATTTCCATTTTAAGAGCTCTAACTTCAAAGAATTCTTTACATTTTTAAAAAAGAGGCAGACATCAGTGCTGGCCTCTAGCAGATTTGATATTAATAAATTCAAGAAACCAAAGGTATGATAAGTGGAAGTCAAGCATATTAATGCCATTGTGGGATTCTGGAGCACTGTTAGGGCAGTCTTGAAAGCTCAGGTGAACTGTATACGAAATCCTGCAGCAGCTATTCTGTCCCCTCAACAGCTTTCTTTTGACAGCAATTTTATATACCTTCGGACACAGGTTAAAGCAGACATGTCAAACACAAGGCCCGCGGGCTGGATGCGGCCTGCAAAGTGGTTTCATGTGGCCTGCGAAGTCATCCTGGAAACAGTGAGGGAACGGCCCCTGCTGCCTTGGCCCTGGCCCAGGCCAGCTGGGAGCCAATGTACAATTTTGTAGTGGCCATCTGTGCTGAAATGTATTCAGTCTTAGTTCCACAAGGCTGTCTGGAAACAGCGAGGAACCAGCATTGATTCTCACGCTGCTCGTGGCATCCCCTCACCCAGAGCCCACCAAGCCAGATATATGAAGTAGGTGAGGGCCATGTGCTGGTCACTTCCAGGTGATGGTGCATTTCTTCATTTCTCACGAAGGGTGACACCTCCTCAGCTGCATTTCTTGCCTGTTTTTCTCCCTCCCTCATCTCCGATATTTTCCCACAACTCTTTACTGAGGAAGGAAAGAAGGAAAGAAGGAGAGGGAGGGTCTGAGGGAAGTCGTGCCTTAGTCCTGCCCTGCTGCCCTTTCACCATCCCCTTGCCCCCGCCTCTTGGCCTATCCTGGGGTCTCCCATCCTATTGCTAAGGAAGCTTTGGGTACAAAGCTGGGTCTCTTCCCATGGAGAGGGAATGGGCCTCCCTCTGACTTTGCCCTTGTACCCATCATGAGCAACCTGGCTAAGGAGAGCAAGCACAGCAGCAGCAGCCTTGAGGAGGTAAGTGCAGCTGGGAGTCCCCTTGGGGAAGTGGGGCTGGGCTTGATGCCACAGGTGCTCAAGGGCCAGGCTGGGCATTTGACCTCTGCTGCCCAGGGCTCTGGGAAGCCCATGCCACCATCCAGCCCCCCCACATGGCCTGAGAGGAATAGTGAGGCTCTTCCAGTGGACCATGCATTGGCACTTGCCCTGGTCCCACTCCCTTCTGCCAGAGACCCTCAGATCTGTCTCACTCCTGCCCAGACCCCCACAGGCACCCTTGATGCGAACGATGTAGAGATGGCCATGCCCACCCAGTAGGCCACACCCACTCCATCCACACCCACCCAGTAGGCCGCACCTACCCTGGCCACACACTCCCCCGAGGACAACCGCAATGCTGATGTGGCCCTCAATGAAATTGAGTTTGACACCCCTGGGTTAAACTATTTATTGGTTTCTTTTTTCATAAAGAACAGCCAAACCAATACAGAGAGAGGGAAAGAATAAGAGGAGTCCCAATAGGACAATGTGGATATTGTAAAATGGTAAGAAATAAGGGCATTTACAAAATACTATTTCAGTGGCCAATGTTTATGAAAACATGGTGCTTGTACTTGAAAGAAGGAACTATTAAATTCATAGAAGAGCCTTCAGTGGATTCAAGTTTTGGTTGATTGCTGCTTCCCTGTATAAACTTCTCTGCACTAAATATTATCCTATCCTGTAGGAAAAAAATGAAGGAGAGCACTAGAAGTAAGATCACCTCACCTGCTTAGCTAAAGCAAGCAGCCACCTATATCAGGCAGCTGTGGTATAAGAAGATGTTGGAGGTGCATGAGCATTTTAACATTTTAGCATTTAAGTACAATGACAAAAGGGTAATATTATACTGCAGAGAAAGAGACAACTGTAAACTGCTCCTGTTTTTACCAAGAAAACTATATAGTGTAATATAATATATTATATTAGATGTTACTATATAATATAATTTAGTAATATACTATACAATGCTATTATAATATAATAGAGTGGTTGACATTAAGTGCTGGGCACTTAGGTTGGATGGCACTCAACAAACTATCAAAGAGCTGAGGATTTCTCAGAGTACTAATAGTGTTTATGATACATTACTAGATTAAAGTGTTTGGGATGTCTAGTTATTGATGTTGCCATGCAGGAAAAGAAAATCCAGAGCTACTAAGACAGAATTACAGTGGGGACATGAAACATAACAAGCATGAACAAATGTAGTTGTTTAAGAAATAGAAATAAAGCAGAATGTACAGATAGTCCTTGATTTACAACAGTTCATTTAGTGACCATTCAAAGTTACAACAGCACTGAAGAAAGTGACTCATGACAATTTATCACACTTACAACCATTGCAGCATCCCTGTGGCCACATGATCAAAAGTCAGATGCTTGGCAACTGACTCATATTTATGACAGTTGCAGTGTCTTGGGGTCATGTGATCACCTTTTGCAACCTTCTGACAAAGTCAATGGGGAAGCCAGATTCACTTAACAATCACGTTGCTAACTTAACAATGAAGATACTAATACTTTCTCCCTCACTGTATCAACTATGGAGGAATCAATTGTCAAAAAAAAAAAAAAATATGCACCACAGAATGTTAGGACAGCAGTGAAGCCCTTGGAAAAGATATTCAAGTGCTGTGATATGTAAACACCTACAAAAATCAGAATTGTGCAGGGAATAATTTTCCTTGTGGAGCTCTGTGGAAGCAAAAGTTGGGCTGAAGAAGGACACAAAGAGTATTGATGGTTTTGAACTTTGGTTTGGAGAACATTCCTGAGACTACCATGGGTAGCCAAGAAAACAGGTGAATAAATCTAGAATTTTAATTCAAGACACAAATAACCAGATTCAAACTTTGGGGAATTATGAGAAGCCTTGAGAAGTCTGTAATGCTGGGAAACATGGAAGGAAACAGAAGAAAACTAGCAGCAAGTGATGGGTACAGCACTGAAAAACCTGAAAGTTGAGAATAGATCATCCTGAAGAAGATGTATTGTTATCTATGTGGTCACTAGGTGTTAACACTGATGTGATAGCATGCACATAATCAAATCCAGTAGATAACTTTTCTGCCGTAAATGTAGTGAAGCAGAACAGTTAAACATACAGTTTAAGTGAAAAGTTTTCCTAACAAAAAATAAGGTCTTCTCAAAGAGAAAAAAAGGATCCATTACTAGTATGAATACATGTTTTAAGAATGTGAAAACATATCAAATAAAGAACTGTAAAAAATGACAAAGTAGTATGGAATGGAAGAACAGATCTTTATTTCCTTACCATAGAACAAGTTAGCAGTCAAAAATAATACCAAGCATAGTTTGCTATTAATTTAGACAAGACCATCCTCATTTGCCAGTTATCACTTCCTCTACACTTGCTATTTCATAATTTGGCATCCTATGTGCATGTTTCATTAGTTTTATAAAGCCAATTTGGGTGTTATAATTAGTGCCAAAGTATCATTTGTCACATACCAGGAAATTTGCATCTCTCTGGTAACAGTATTTGAAATATAGAAAGAATACAAGAAAGGATCTATTTTGTGAAGTGATTTAATAGTTTGCAATCAATTGGAAAACACAAAGAAAAAAAAATTAACCAAACAAGATGCCATTTCTATGCAAGCTTGTTTGCTTCAATCTTTCATTAGTGCAACACAGATTTAGAGTTATGCTTATATTTAGGATAAATTCCTCCCTCATTTTCTTTGAAAGCTTTAGGTTCTTCAGGTGTATCAGACCATTATGCAAATGTCCCTGCTCAAGTTCTTCTGTAGAAATGTCCAGTCAGTTCAGCTGGCTTTCATTCTTAAAAATGGCCTAATTTGCATCACTCCACTATGTGGATCAGACAGTAACAATCACATGACTTTTGCATTTCTCTAAATTTTGTGGTATAGTTCTGAATTCAGTTATTATGTACAAAAATGTGTGCTTTATGGAAAGCTGTGTAATGAGGTGTGTAAATAAATATTAGGAGAAGTAGCATACAAAGATATGTACATCAGGAAATGGATATGAAAATAAATGCCCCTCATTAAAACTCACAATTTAATGTTGATATTTGATTAAACAATTTTTTAATGGAGCACAAGCAAAAGTAATACCGGCCAAATTTAGGCTGATGCAAATATAGCTATACTTTTACCTTAGTTGTTTTGCATAGTTGTGCTCAATCTACAGTGTAAGCAAGGCTACTAGTATCCATATATTTTTAAAATGGCATGTGAAATATGATGGAAATGAGAGTGGTAAATAGTATATGTAGGTATAAGTAATTTACATAATAGCTAAGAAACATTCGTATGATAGTATATCAAGCAATAGACAGGAACGCATTGCTGTGAGAACTTTGAATTCTTCTGTCAGGCCATAGTGTAATTTTTCCTTTACATAAGAGCAAGAATGTGGTTAATGCATGATGGAAATAATCCTGGCAAAGAAATATATTGAAATATGAGAGAAAAAATTATAAATTAATGGACAGTGACATGCCCATCAATTTGTCAAAATAAGAGATTATTAAAACCAGAAAAAATATTCAATGACCTTTTTACAGGTGATACACTGAAATGGAATAGGTCACATTTGGAAATAACAGCTGGAAAAACCTTGTTCCGCGCTTCATGTTTTTAAAATAATCAGTCAGAATTTATAGCAGATGGGGCTTTTGGCTGTGTAGTAATAGACTGATTTGCAAACTTGATTCTCTTCCAAGTAATGGTTGTCTCCTGATATTTTGACCATTTTACTCCATAATTTTCTCTGTTTGAATTACTGCCTTAATAGTGTTTCATTTGATTAATTATGAGTTTGAAAGTGACGGAAAAAAAGAGGATTCTATGCCTTCCTCAGAGAGCCGAGGGCTTCTCAAGTAGGTTAAAAGAGGGGGTGCCCTCTGGATCCCCAGCCGCAAGGACAAAACCATGGCTTCAGAGCCTTCCAGAAGGCCAGCCAGCAAGAGCCAGTCTAATCTTGGAGAGAATGGTTGTCCAAAGGGCAGTAATTGCAACAGAAAAAGGCTTTTCTTCTGGGTCATGTTCTTTTCCAAAGCAGTATGGAGAGGACAATTCAGCCTCTACAGCATATCAAGGCACAAGCTCTCTGTCACCACTAACCCTTTGCGGTTCATTGCCCAAATCCCATTTTACCATCATCCTCCAGGGAAATCAGGACAATTTTCAAGAGATTAGAAGGCCAAAATGGTAAGTACGGTCAAGTGATCAAAATCCCACTCCTTTTTATGTTTATGTGATGCATGTGACTCACATTAAAAATAAGTGGGGTTTTGATTGCCTGGTTGTGCTGCCATTTTGTTGTCATTGTCCTTCTCCCCCCCCCCCTATAACCCACACACTTGCAGATGTCCCTGAAGCAGTGGTGGGATTCAAATATGTGAACAACCGGTTCTCTGTATGGATGCCACTTCTAGAAGTCCATTCTGGGCCTGGGCAACAAAAAATTAGCTACCGGTTCTGCCGAACTGGTGCGAACTGGCTGAATCCCATTGCTGCCCTGAAGGTATTCCAAAGCCAGGTAAGAAGGTAATACAGAAAGAGAAAATAACAGAGAAAGTTACTTATTTTAAAATTCTTCCCCCAAATTTACACACTTTTAGTGTACAAAACAACATTTTTTTGGGAACTGAAGTAAAGACTTAATACTTTAGATCAGAAAATAGTACAATTGTACATTAAACCCACATAACTTAAACAACAATAGGACTTTTGAAACTTCTTTTTGTGACTTGAGACTTCAACAATACTCTCATGATGAATAAGAAGCAGAACACAGATATGCAGCCATCATTATCCAACACTGTTGGATCCAACAGGAGGATATATAAGTAGAAATCAGGCCGCCTCCCCCCCCCATTCATTAAAAAATAGATACCCCAAAATAGATGTAACAATGAACTCAAGCCACATTTATTAATAAAAAACACTTCCCTTAAATGTCATTCCCAGCAGGGCAGAAGAAGATGCCTTCTAGGTTCTCAGAAACAATAACATCATATCAAGCAAGCTGAAAAAGGAGAGGGAATTGTATTTCTGAATACGACTGATTATGTTAAGAAAGCTAAAAAGCAGATTTGCAATGCTAAATTCCACCAACTTTCTACTCTCGGATTTCGCAGCAACATATCAGAAAGAACTATGCAGTCTTATGAAATAAATTCCTAAGGACATAAAAGACTGTATCTATAGGGAAACACTGCAGGAGTTCTTCCTTCTAAAAATACACAAATCAAACAATTCAGATAATCCCATTATTTCAAGCTTGGAACCATAACAGCTGCAGCATCTGATTTTATGAACTCAGACCTTATAACACTAGCACCGTCTGCATAAGACACCACAGTCTTCCTAAGAAAACTGAAATTCTTTGGCAATTCTTTGTTCTTGACAACACTGTTTTAGCTATAATGGATATTGAAACTCTATATGCCACCATCATTTGTAAACAAGGGACTACAAGCCATCAGGAGCAGCATCACTGATGTTAACACAGTTTGCTACCAGACTTTGTGACTTTATATAATCCACATTTACTTTAGATACTCTACTTTGCCAAAAATATATCTACAAATCAGTGGCATAGCTATGGGCATATGGATAACTCCACAATATACCAACATCTTCATGGCAAATGTAGAACACCAACTCCTTAACTACTGAAACCCCTCTGGTATTTGAGATTCACTGATTATATTTTCATTTTCACTTATTATATTTTCATTTTCTGGACCCATGGAAAGACTCCCTCATCCAACTGGCAAAAAGAGCCAGTTTTGTCTAGTGGCTATGGCACCAGGCTAGAAAGCAAAAGACCATGACATCAAGTCCCACATTAGTCATGAAAGCCAGCTGGATGACCTTCTGCCAACCATTCTCTTTCAGTCTAATTCAGTGGTTCTCAACCTTTCTAATGCCGCGACCCCATAATACAGTTCCCCATGTTGTGGTGACCCCCAACCACTTATACATCACTGGGTGCCAAGGGCGTGGCCAAAGAAAAGGGGGAAAAAATGGCGGACAGCCTTGTTTGGCGACCCCCGTGAAATGGTCGTTCAACCCCAAATGGGGTACCGACCCACAGGTTGAGAACCACTGCATTAGAGGAAAATTCCACTTAGGATTAGGGTTAGGTCACCATGAACTCGGAGAGCAAAATGGACATTATCAACAAATTTGGAGTTCTTGGTTATGGTTAGGAGGGCACGGATTTTTCTGGCCTGCCCTATCTATGTTTCCTGGTAAAATACATGGGAAAATCCCATTGGAGGAAAATTACACTTAGTGTTAAGGTTAGGTCACCATGAACTCGGAGAGCAAAATGGACATCACCAACAAATTCGGAGTTCTTGGTTATGGTTAGGAGGGCCTGACTTTTTAATCTGCCCTATCTATGTTTCCTGGTAAAATACATGGGAAACACCCATTGGAGGAAAATTCCATTTAGGGTTAGGGTTAGGTCACCATGAACTCATAGAGCAAAATGGACATCGCCAACAAATTCAGAGTGCTTGGGTATGGTTAGGAGGGCACTGACTTTTCTTGCCTGGACTATCTATGTTTCCTGGTCAAATACATGGGAAAATCCCATTGGAGGAAAATTCCACTTAGGGTTAGGGTTTGATCACGATGAAATCATAGAGCAAGATGGACATTACCATCAAATTCGGAGTGCTTGGGTATGGTTAGGAGGGCAGTGACTTTTCTTGCCTGGACTATCTATGTTTCCTGGTAAAATACATGGGAAAATCCCATTGGAAGAAAATTCCACTTAGGGTTAGGGTTAGGTCACCATGAACTCATAGAGCAAAATGGACATCGCCAACAAATTCAGAGTGCTTGGGTATGGTTAGGAGGGCACTGACTTTTCTCGCCTTCTCTATCTATGTTTCCTGGTAAAATACATGGGAAAATCCCATTGGAGGAAAATTCCACTTAGGGTTAGGGTTTGATCACTATGAACTCATAGAGCAAAATGGACATTACCATCAAATTCAGAGTACTTGAATCGGGTTAGGAGGGCACTGACTTTTCTAGCCTGCCCTATCTATGTTTCCTGGTAAAATACATGGGTAAATCCCATTAGAGCAGTGGTTCTCAACCTTTCTAATGCCGCGACCCTATAATACAGTTCCCCATGTTGTGGTGACCCCCAACCACTTATACATCACTGGGTGCCAAGGGCGTGGCCAAAGAAAAGGGGGAAAAATAGCGGACAGCCTTGTTTGGTGACCCCCGTGAAATGGTCGTTCGACCCCAAATGGGGTCCCAACCTACAGGTTGAGAACCACTGCATTAGAGGAAAATTCCACTTAGGATTAGGGTTAGGTCACCATGAACTCGGAGAGCAAAATGGACATTGCCAACAAATTTGGAGTTCTTGGTTATGGTTAGGAGGGCACGGATTTTTCTGGCCGGCCCTATCTATGTTTCCTGGTAAAATACATGGGAAAATCCCATTGGAGGAAAATTCCATTTAGGGTTAGAGTTAGGTCACCATGAAATCATAGAGCAAAATGGACATCGCCAACAAATTCAGAGTGCTTGGGTATGGTTAGGAGGGCACTGACTTTTCTTGCCTGGACTATCTATGTTTCCTGGTAAAATACATGGGAAAATCCCATTGGAGGAAAATTCCACTTAGGGTTAGGGTTAGGTCAGCATGAACTCATAGAGCAAAGTGGACATCACCAACAAATTCGGAGTTCTTGGTTATGGTTAGGAGGGCCTGACTTTTTAATCTGCCCTATCTAGGTTTCCTGGTAAAATACATGGGAAAATCCATTGGAGGAAAATTCCACTTAGGGTTAGGGTTTGATCACGATGAAATCATAGAGCAAGATGGACATTACCATCAAATTCGGAGTGCTTGGGTATGGTTAGGAGGGCACTGACTTTTCTTGCCTGGACTATCTATGTTTCCTGGTAAAATACATGGGAAAATCCCATTGGAAGAAAATTGCACTTAGGGTTAAGGTTAGGTCACCATGAACTCATAGAGCAAAATGGACATAGCCAACAAATTCAGGGTGCTTGGGTATGGTTAGGAGGGCACTGACTTTTCTCGCCTTCTCTATCTATGTTTCCTGGTAAAATACATGGGAAAATCCCATTGGAGGAAAATTCCACTTAGGGTTAGGGTTTGATCACTATGAACTCATAGAGCAAAATGGACATTACCATCAAATTCAGAGTACTTGAATAGGGTTAGGAGGGCACTGACTTTTCTAGCCTGCCCTATATATATTTCCTGGTAAAATACATGGGTAAATCCCATTAGAGCAGTGGTTCTCAACCTTTCTAATGCCGCGACCCCATAATACAGTTCCCCATGTTGTGGTGACCCCCCAACCACTTATACATCACTGGGTGCCAAGGGGTGTGGCCAAAGAAAAGGGGGAAAAATGGCGGACAGCCTTGTTTGGTGACCCCCGTGAAATGGTCGTTCGACCCCAAATGGGGTCCCGACCCACAGGTTGAGAACCACTGCATTAGAGGAAAATTCCACTTAGGATTAGGGTTAGGTCACCATGACCCCGGAGAGGAAAATGGACATTACCAACAAATTCGGATTTCTTGGTTATGGTTAGGAGGGCCTGACTTTTTAATCTGCCCTATCTATGTTTCCTGGTAAAATACATGGGAAAATCCCATTGGAGGAAAATTACATTTAGGGTTAGGGTTAGGTCACCATGAACTCATAGAGCAAAATGGACATCGCCAACAAATTCAGAGTGCTTGGGTATGGTTAGGAGGGCACTGAATTTTCTTGCCTGGACTATCTATGTATCCTGGTCAAATAAATGGGAAAATCCATTGGAGGAAAATTCCACTTAGGGTTAGGGTTTGATCACGATGAAATCATAGAGCAAGATGGACATTACCATCAAATTCGGAGTGCTTGGGTATGGTTAAGAGGGCAGTGACTTTTCTTGCCTGGACTATCTATGTTTCCTGGTAAAATAGATGGGAAAATCCCATTGGAGGAAAATTACACTTAGTGTTAAGGTTAGGTCACCATGAACTCGGAGAGGAAAATGGACATCAACAAATTTGGAGTTCTTGGTTATGGTTAGGAGGGCCTGACTTTTTAATCTGCCCTATCTATGTTTCCTGGTAAAATACATGGGAAAATCCCATTGGAGGAAAATTACACTTAGTGTTAAGGTTAGGTCACCATGAACTCGGAGAGCAAAATGGACATCGCCAACAAATTCAGAGTGCTTGGGTATGGTTAGGAGGGCACTGACTTTTCTTGCCTGGACTATCTATGTTTCCTGGTAAAATACATGGGAAAATCCCATTGGAGGAAAATTCCACTTAGGGTTAGGGTTAGGTCAGCATGAACTCATAGAGCAAAGTGGACATCACCAACAAATTCGGAGTTCTTGGTTATGGTTAGGAGGGCCTGACTTTTTAATCTGCCCTATCTATGTTTCCTGGTAAAATACATGGGAAAATCCATTGGAGGAAAATTCCACTTAGGGTTAGGGTTTGATCACGATGAAATCATAGAGCAAGATGGACATTACCATCAAATTCGGAGTGCTTGGGTATGGTTAGGAGGGCACTGACTTTTCTTGCCTGGACTATCTATGTTTCCTGGTAAAATACATGGGAAAATCCTATTGGAAGAAAATTGCACTTAGGGTTAAGGTTAGGTCACCATGAACTCATAGAGCAAAATGGACATAGCCAACAAATTCAGGGTGCTTGGGTATGGTTAGGAGGGCACTGACTTTTCTCGCCTTCTCTATCTATGTTTCCTGGTAAAATACATGGGAAAATCCCATTGGAGGAAAATTCCACTTAGGGTTAGGGTTTGATCACTATGAACTCATAGAGCAAAATGGACATTACCATCAAATTCAGAGTACTTGAATAGGGTTAGGAGGGCACTGACTTTTCTAGCCTGCCCTATATATATTTCCTGGTAAAATACATGGGTAAATCCCATTAGAGCAGTGGTTCTCAACCTTTCTAATGCCGCGACCCCATAATACAGTTCCCCATGTTGTGGTGACCCCCAACCACTTATACATCACTGGGTGCCAAGGGCGTGGCCAAAGAAAAGGGGGAAAAATGGCGGACAGCCTTGTTTGGTGACCCCCGTGAAATGGTCGTTCGACCCCAAATGGGGTCCCGACCCACAGGTTGAGAACCACTGCATTAGAGGAAAATTCCACTTAGGATTAGGGTTAGGTCACCATGACCCCGGAGAGGAAAATGGACATTACCAACAAATTCGGATTTCTTGGTTATGGTTAGGAGGGCCTGACTTTTTAATCTGCCCTATCTATGTTTCCTGGTAAAATACATGGGAAAATCCCATTGGAGGAAAATTACATTTAGGGTTAGGGTTAGGTCACCATGAACTCATAGAGCAAAATGGACATCGCCAACAAATTCAGAGTGCTTGGGTATGGTTAGGAGGGCACTGAATTTTCTTGCCTGGACTATCTATGTTTCCTGGTCAAATAAATGGGAAAATCCATTGGAGGAAAATTCCACTTAGGGTTAGGGTTTGATCACGATGAAATCATAGAGCAAGATGGACATTACCATCAAATTCGGAGTGCTTGGGTATGGTTAAGAGGGCAGTGACTTTTCTTGCCTGGACTATCTATGTTTCCTGGTAAAATAGATGGGAAAATCCCATTGGAGGAAAATTACACTTAGTGTTAAGGTTAGGTCACCATGAACTCGGAGAGGAAAATGGACATCAACAAATTTGGAGTTCTTGGTTATGGTTAGGAGGGCCTGACTTTTTAATCTGCCCTATCTATGTTTCCTGGTAAAATACATGGGAAAATCCCATTGGAGGAAAATTACACTTAGTGTTAAGGTTAGGTCACCATGAACTCGGAGAGCAAAATGGACATCGCCAACAAATTCAGAGTGCTTGGGTATGGTTAGGAGGGCACTGACGTTTCTTGCCTGGACTATCTATGTTTCCTGGTAAAATACATGGGAAAATCCATTGGAGGAAAATTCCACATAGGGTTAGGTCAGCATGAACTCATAGAGCAAAATGGAGATCAGCAACAAATTCAGAGTGCTTGGGTATGGTTCGGAGGGCACTGACGTTTCTTGCCTGGATTATCTATGTTTTCTGGTAAAATACATGGGAAAATCCCATTGGAGGAAAATTCCACTAAGGGTTAGGGTTAGGTCAGCATGAACTCGGAGAGGAAAATGGACATCACCAACAAATTTGGAGTTCTTGGTTATGGTTAGGAGGGCCTGACTTTTTAATCTGCCCTATCAATGTTTCCTGGTAAAATACATGGGAAAATCCCATTGGAGGAAAATTCCACTTAGGGTTAGGTCACCATGAACTCATAGAGCAAAGTGGACATCGCCAACAAATTCAGAGTGCATGGGTATGGTTAGGAGGGCACTGACTTTTCTTGCCTGGACTATCTATGTTTCCTGGAAAAATACATGGGAAAATCCATTGGAGGAAAATTCCACTAAGGGTTAGGGTTTGATCACGATGAAATCGTAGAGCAAGATGGACATTACCATCAAATTCGGAGTGCTTGGGTATGATTAGGAGCGCAGTGACTTTTCTTGCCTGGACTATCTATGTTTCCTGGTAAAATACATGGGAAAATCCCATTGGAGGAAAATTACACTTAGGGTTAGGGTTTGATCACGATGAAATCGTAGAGCAAAATGGACATTACCAACAAATTTGGAGTTCTTGGTTATGGTTAGGAGGGAATGGATTTTTCTGGCCTGCCCTATCTATGTTTCCTGGAAAAATACATGGGAAAATCCCATTGGAGGAAAATTACATTTAGACTTAGGGTTAGGTCACCATGAACTCATAGAGCAAAATGGACATCGCCAACAAATTCAGAGTGCTTGGGTATGGTTAGGAGGGCACTGACTTTTCTTGCCTGGACTATCTATGTTTCCTGGTAAAATACATGGGAAAATCCATTGGAGGAAAATTCCACTTAGGGTTAGGGTTTGATCACGATGAAATCATAGAGCAAGATGGACATTACCATCAAATTCGGAGTGCTTGGGTATGGTTAGGAGGGCAGTGACTTTTCTCGACTTCTCTATCTATGTTTCCTGGTAAAATACATGGGAAAATCCATTGGAGAAAAATTCCACTTATGGTTAGGGTTTGATCACGATGAAATCATAGAGCAAGATGCACATTACCATCAAATTCGGAGTGCTTGGGTATGATTAGGAGCGCAGTGACTTTTCTTGCCTGGACTATCTATATTTACTGGTAAAATACATGGGAAAATCCCATTGGAGGAAAATTCCACTTAGGGTTAGGGTTTGATCACTATGAAATCGGGGAGGAAAATGGACATTGCCATCAAATTCAGAATTCTTGGTTATGGTTAGGAGGGCCTGACTTTTCTGGCCTTCTCTATCTATGTTTCCTGGTAAAATACATGGGAAAATCCCATTGCAGGAAAATTCCACTTAGGATTAGGGTTAGGTCAGCATGAACTCATAGAGCAAAATGGACATTGCCAACAAATTCAGAGTGCTTGGGTATGGTTAGGAGGGCACTGACTTTTTTTGCCTGGACTATCTATGTTTCCTGGTAAAATACATGGGAAAATCCCATTGGAGGAAAATTCAACTTAGGGTTAGGTCACCTTGAACTCGTAGAGTAAAATGGACATTACCAACAAATTTGGAGCTCTTGGTTATGGTTAGGATGGCACGGATTTTTCTGGCCTGCCCTATCTATGTTTCCTGGTAAAATACATGGGAAAATCCTATTGTAGGAAAATTACACTTAGTGTTAAGGTTAGGTCACCATGAACTCGGAGAGCAAAATGGACATCACCAACAAATTCGAATTTCTTGGTTATGGTTAGAAGGGCCTGACTTTTTAATCTGCCCTATCTATGTTTCCTGGTAAAATACATGGGAAAATCCCATTGGAGGAAAATTCCATTTAGGGTTAGGGTTAGGTCACCATGAACTCATAGAGCAAAATGGACATCGCCAACAAATTCAGAGTGCTTGGGTATGGTTCGGAGGGCACTGACTTTTCTTGCCTGGATTATCTATGTTTTCTGGTAAAATACATGGGAAAATCCCATTGGAGGAAAATTCCACTAAGGGTTAGGGTTAGGTCAGCATGAACTCATAGAGCAAAAGGGACATCGCCAACAAATTCAGAGTGCTTGGGTATGGTTAGGAGGGCACTGACTTTTCTTGCCTGGACTATCTATGTTTCCTGGAAAAATACATGGGAAAATCCATTGGAGGAAAATTCCACTTAGGGTTAGGGTTTGATCACGATGAAATCATAGAGCAAGATGGACATTACCATCAAATTCGGAGTGCTTGGGTATGGTTAGGAGGGCAGTGACTTTTCTCGCCTTCTCTATCTGTGTTTCCTGGTAAAATACATGGGAAAATCCCATTGGAGGAAAATTCAACTTAGGGTTAGGTCACCTTGAACTCGTAGAGTAAAATGGACATTACCAACAAATTTGGAGCTCTTGGTTATGGTTAGGATGGCACGGATTTTTCTGGCCTGCCCTATCTATGTTTCCTGGTAAAATACATGGGAAAATCCTATTGTAGGAAAATTAAACTTAGTGTTAAGGTTAGGTCACCATGAACTCGGAGAGCAAAATGGACATCACCAACAAATTCGAATTTCTTGGTTATGGTTAGAAGGGCCTGACTTTTTAATCTGCCCTATCTATGTTTCCTGGTAAAATACATGGGAAAATCCCATTGGAGGAAAATTCCATTTAAGGGTTAGGTTAGGTCACATGAACTCATAGAGCAAAATGGACATCGCCAACAAATTCAGAGTGCTTGGGTATGGTTCGGAGGGCACTGACGTTTCTTGCCTGGATTATCTATGTTTTCTGGTAAAATACATGGGAAAATCCCATTGGAGGAAAATTCCACTAAGGGTTAGGGTTAGGTCAGCATGAACTCATAGAGCAAAATGGACATCGCCAACAAATTCAGAGTGCTTGGGTATGGTTAGGAGGGCACTGACTTTTCTTGCCTGGACTATCTATGTTTCCTGGAAAAATACATGGAAAATCCATTGGAGGAAAATTCCACTTAGGGTTGGGTTGATCACGATGAAATCATAGAGCAAGATGGACATTACCATCAAATCGGAGTGCTTGGTATGGGTTAGGAGGTGCATGACTTTTCCTCGCCTCTCTATCTATGTTTTCCTGGTTAAATACATTGGGAAAATCCCATTGAGAAAATTCCACTTAGGGTAATTTAAGGTCACCATGACTCATAGAGCACAATGTGAACATCGCCAACAATTCGCGAGGTGCTTGGGTTATGGTTAGAAGGGCACTGACTTTCTTGCCTGGACCTATCATGTTTCCTGGATAAATAAATGGGAAAATCCATGGATGAAAATTCCACTTAGGGTTGGCTTGATCACGATGAATCATGATCAGATGGCATTACCATCAAATTCAGAGTGCTTGGTATGGTTAGAAGGGCAATCTGACTTTTCTTGCCTGGACTATCCTATGTTCCTGGTAAAATACATGGGTAATCCCATTAGATGCAGTGTTTCTCAACCTTGTCTAATGCCGCGACCCCATCATCGGTTCCCCTGTTGTGGTGACCGTCAACCACTTATACATCACTAGGGGAGCCAAGGGGTATCCAAAGACGGGGGGAAAATGTCGGACAGCCTTGTTTGGCGACCCCCGGAAATGGTCTTTGACCCAAAATGGGGTCCCGACCCCCAGGTTGAGAACCACTGCATTATAGAAAATTCCATTTTAGGTAGGGTTAGGTCACCATGACCTCAGGAGCAAATGGACATTACCAACAAATTCGGAGTTCTTGGTTATGGTTAGGAGGCCGGATAATTTCTGGCCTGCCTATCTCTGTTTCCTGGTAAAATACATGTTGAAATATCCCTTGGAGGAAATTCATTTAGGGTTTATTGGTTATGTCACCATGAACTCATAGAGCACAATGGACAATCGCTAACCAAATTCATAGTGCTTGGGTATGGTTAGGAGGGCACTGACTTTTCTTGCCTGGACTATGTATGTTTCCTGGGAGAATACATGGGAAAATCCATTGGAGGAAAATTCCACTTATGGTTAGGGTTTGATCACGATGAAATCATAGAGCAAGATGGACATTACCATCAAATTCGGAGTGCTTGGATATGATTATGAGCGCAGTGAATTTCTTGCCTGGACTATCTATGTTTCCTGGTAAAATACATGGGAAAATCCCATTGGAGGAAAATTCCACTTAGGGTTAGGGTTTGATCACTATGAAATCGGGGAGGAAAATGGACATTGCCATCAAATTCAGAGTTCTTGGTTATGGTTAGGAGGGCCTGACTTTTCTGGCCTTCTCTATCTATGTTTCCTGGTAAAATACATGGGAAAATCCCATTGGAGGAAAATTCCATTTAGGATTAGGGTTACGTCAGCATGAACTCATAGAGCAAAATGGACATTGCCAACCAATTCAGAGTGCTTGGGTATGGTTAGGAGGGCACTGACTTTTTTTGCCTGGACTATCTATTTTTCCTGGTAAAATACATGTGAAAATCCCATTGGAGGAAAATTCAACTTAGGGTTAGGTCACCTTGAACTCGTAGAGTAAAATGGACATTAACAAAAAATTTGGAGTTCTTGGTTACGGTTAGGACGGCACGGATTTTTCTGGCCTGCCCTATCTATGTTTCCTGGTAAAATACATGGGAAAATCCCATTGGAGGAAAATTCCATTTAGGGTTAGGGTTAGGTCACCATGAACTCATAGAGCAAAATGGACATCGCCAACAAATTCAGAGTGCTTGGGTATGGTTCGGAGGACACTGAAGTTTCTTGCCTGGATTATCTATGTTTTCTGGTAAAATACATGGGAAAATCCCATTAGAAAGGTTGAGAACCACTGCTCTAATGGGATTTACCCATGTATTTTACCAGGAAACATAGATAGGGCAGGCTAGAAAAGTCAGTGCCCTCCTAACCCTATTCAAGCACTCTGAATTTGTTGACGATGTCCATTTTGCTCTATGAGTTCATGCTGACCTAACCCTAACCCTAAATGGAATTTTCCTCCAATGGGATTTTCCCATGTATTTTACCAGGAAACAAAAATAGGGCAGACTAAAAAGTCAGGCCCTCCTAACCTTAACCAAGAACTCCGAATTTGTTGGTTATGTCCATTTTGCTCTCCGAGTTCATGGTGACCTAACCTTAACCCTAAGTGGAATTTTCCTCCAATGTGATTTTCCCATGTATTTTACCAGGAAACATAGATAGAGAAGGCGAGAAAACTCACTGCCCTCCTAACCATAACCAAGCACTCTGAATTTGTTGGCAATGTCCATTTTCCTTCCCGAGTTCATAGTGATCAAAAGCAAACTTGAGTGGAATTTTCCTCCAATGGGATTTTACAATGTATTTTACCAGAAAACATAGATAGTCCAGGCAAGAAAAGTCACTGCCCTCCTAACCATACCCAAGCACTCTGAATTTGTTGGCAATGTCCATTTTGCTCTATGAGTTCATGCTGACCTAACCCTAACCCTTAGTGGAATTTTCCTCCAATGGGATTTTCCCATGTATTTTACCAGAAAACATAGATAATCCAGGCAAGAAACGTCAGTGCCCTCCTAACCATACCCAAGCACTCTGAATTTGTTGGCGATGTCCATTTTGCTCTATGAGTTCATGGTGACCTAACCCTAACCCTAAATGGAATTTTCCTCCAATGGCATTTTCCCATGTATTTTACCAGGAAACATAGATAGGGCAGATTAAAAAGTCAGGCCCTCCTAACCATAACCAAGAATTCTGAATTTGATGGCAATGTCCATTTTCCTCCCCGATTTCATCGTGATCAAACCCTAACCATAAGTGGAATTTTCCTCCAATGGATTTTCTCATGTATTTTTCCAGGAAACATAGATAATCCAGGCAAGAAAAATCCGTGCCCTCCTAACCATAACCAAGAACTCCGAATTTGTTGGTAATGTCCATTTTGCTCTCTGAGTTCATGGTGACCTGACCCTAATCCTAAATGGAATTTTCCTCTAATGCAGTGGTTCTCAACCTGTGGGTCGTGACCCCATTTGGGGTCGAATGACCATTTCACGGGGGTCGCCAAACAAGGCTGTCTGCCATTTTTTCCCCTTTTCTTTAGCAACGCCCTTGGCTCCCAGTGATGTATAAGTGGTTGACGGTTACCACAACATGGGGAACTGTATGACGGGGTCGCGGCATTAGAAAGGTTGAGAACCACTGCTCTAATGGGATTTACCCATGTATTTTACCAGGAAACATAGATAGGGCAGGCTAGAAAAGTCAGTGCCCTCCTCACACTATTCAAGCACTCTGAATTTGTTGACGATGTCCATTTTGCTCTATGAGTTCATGCTGACCTAACCCTAACCCTAAATGGAATTTTCCTCCAATGGGATTTTCCCATGTATTTTACCAGGAAACAAAAATAGGGCAGACTAAAAAGTCAGTGCCCTCCTAACCATAACCAAGAACTCAGAATTTGTTGGTTATGTCCATTTTGCTCTCTGAGTTCATGGTGACCTAACCTTAACCGTAAGTGGAATTTTCCTCCAATGGGATTTTCGCATGTATTTTACCAGGAAACATAGATAGTCCAGGCAAGAAAAGTCACTGCCCTCCTAACCCTATTCAAGTACTCTGAATTTGATGGTAATGTCCATTTTGCTCTATGAGTTCATAGTGATCAAACCCTAACCCTAAGTGGAATTTTCCTCCAATGGGATTTTCCCATGTATTTTACCAGGAAACATAGATAGAGAAGGCCAGAAAACTCACTGCCCTCCTAACCATAACCAAGCACTCTCAATTTGTTGGCAATGTCCATTTTCCTTCCCGAGTTCATAGTGATCAAACCCAAACTTGAGTGGAATTTTCCTCCAATGGGATTTTCCCATGTATTTTACCAGGAAACATAGATAGTCCAGGCAAGAAAAGTCACTGCCCTCCTAACCATACCCAAGCACTCCGAATTTGATGGTAATGTCCATCTTGCTCTATGATTTCATCGTGATCAAACCCTAACCCTACGTGGAATTTTCCTCCAATGGATTTTCCCATGTATTTTTTAGGGTTAGGTCAGTATGAACTCATAGAGCAAATGGACACCGCCAACAAACTCGAGGTGCTTGAGTATGGTTTGGAGGGTACTGACTTTTCTAGGCAGCCCTATCTATGTTTCCTGGTAAAATACAAGGGAAAATCCCATAGGAGGAATATTTCACTTAGGGTAGGGTTAGGTCACCATGAACTGATAGAGCAAAATGGAAACCGCCACCAAACGCGGAGTGCTTGGGTATGGTTTTCGTAGGGCACTGACGGTTTCTTTGCCTGGATTAACTATGTTTTCTGGTAAATACAATTGGTAAATGCCCATTGGAAGAAAATCCACTAGGTAGGGTTAGGTCAGCATGAACTCATAGAGCAAAATGGACATCGCCAACAAATTCAGAGTGCTTGGGTATGGTTAGGAGGGCACTGACTTTTCTTGCCTGGACTATCTATGTTTCCTGGATAAATAAATGGGAAAATCCATTGGAGGAAAATTCCACTTAGGGTTAGGGCTTGATCACGATGAAATCATAGAGCAAGATGGATATTACCATCAAATTCAGAGTGCTTGGGTATGGTTAGGAGGGCATTGACTTTTCTTGCCTGGACTATCTATGTTTCCTGGTAAAATACATGGGTAAATCCCATTAGAGCAGTGGTTCTCAACCTTTCTAATGCCGCGACCCCGTCATACAGTTCCCCATGTTGTGGTGACCGTCAACCACTTATACATCACTGGGAGCCAAGGGCGTAGCCAAAGAAAAGGGGGAAAAATGGCGGACAGCCTTGTTTGGCGACCCCCGTGAAATGGTTGTTCGACCCCAAATGGGGTCCCGACCCACAGGTTGAGAACCACTGCATTAGAGGAAAATTCCATTTAGGATTAGGGTTAGGTCACCATGACCTCAGAGAGCAAAATGGACATTACCAACAAATTCGGAGTTCTTGGTTATGGTTAGGAGGGCACGGATATTTCTGGCCTGCCCTATCTCTGTTTCCTGGTAAAATACATGGGAAAATCCCATTGGAGGAAAATTCCATTTAGGGTTAGGGTTAGGTCACCATGAACTCATAGAACAAAATGGACATTGCCAAGAAATTCAGAGTGCATGGGTATGGTTAGGAGGGCACTGACTTTTCTTGCCTGGACTATGTATGTTTCCTGGGAGAATACATGGGAAAATCCATTGGAGGAAAATTCCACTTATGGTTAGGGTTTGATCACGATGAAATCATAGAGCAAGATGGACATTACCATCAAATTCGGAGTGCTTGGATATGATTATGAGCGCAGTGAATTTCTTGCCTGGACTATCTATGTTTCCTGGTAAAATACATGGGAAAATCCCATTGGAGGAAAATTCCACTTAGGGTTAGGGTTTGATCACTATGACATCGGGGAGGAAAATGGACATTGCCATCAAATTCAGAGTTCTTGGTTATGGTTAGGAGGGCCTGACTTTTCTGGCCTTCTCTATCTATGTTTCCTGGTAAAATACATGGGAAAATCCCATTGGAGGAAAATTCCATTTAGGATTAGGGTTACGTCAGCATGAACTCATAGAGCAAAATGGACATTGCCAACCAATTCAGAGTGCTTGGGTATGGTTAGGAGGGCACTGACTTTTTTTGCCTGGACTATCTATTTTTCCTGGTAAAATACATGGGAAAATCCCATTGGAGGAAAATTCAACTTAGGGTTAGGTCACCTTGAACTCGTAGAGTAAAATGGACATTACCAAAAAATTTGGAGTTCTTGGTTATGGTTAGGACGGCACGGATTTTTCTGGCCTGCCCTATCTATGTTTCCTGGTAAAATACATGGGAAAATCCCATTGGAGGAAAATTCCATTTAGGGTTAGGGTTAGGTCACCATGAACTCATAGAGCAAAATGGACATCGCCAACAAATTCAGAGTGCTTGGGTATGGTTCGGAGGACACTGAAGTTTCTTGCCTGGATTATCTATGTTTTCTGGTAAAATACATGGGAAAATCCCATTAGAAAGGTTGAGAACCACTGCTCTAATGGGATTTACCCATGTATTTTACCAGGAAACATAGATAGGGCAGGCTAGAAAAGTCAGTGCCCTCCTAACCCTATTCAAGCACTCTGAATTTGTTGACGATGTCCATTTTGCTCTATGAGTTCATGCTGACCTAACCCTAACCCTAAATGGAATTTTCCTCCACTGGGATTTTCCCATGTATTTTACCAGGAAACAAAAATAGGGCAGACTAAAAAGTCAGGCCCTCCTAACCATAACCAAGAACTCCGAATTTGTTGGTTATGTCCATTTTGCTCTCCGAGTTCATGGTGACCTAACGTTAACCCTAAGTGGAATTTTCCTCCAATGTGATTTTCCCATGTATTTTACCAGGAAACATAGATAGTCCAGGCAAGAAAAGTCACTGCCCTCCTAACCCTATTCAAGTACTCTGAATTTGATGGTAATCTCCATTTTGCTCTATGAGTTCATAGTGATCAAAACCTACCCTAATGGAATTTTTCCTCCATGGGATTTTTCCCATGTATTTTTACGCAGGAAACATAGATAGAGAAGGCCAGAAAAGTCAGGCCCTCCTAACCATAACCAAGAACTCTGAATTTGATGGCAATGTCCATTTTCCTCCCCGATTTCATAGTGATCAAACCCTAACCCTAAGTGGAATTTTCCTCCAATGGGATTTTCCCATGTATTTTACCAGGAAACATAGATAGTCCAGGCAAGAAAAGTCACTGTCCTTCTATCCATACCCAAGCACTCCGAATTTGATGGTAATGTCAATTTTGCCCTATGAGTTCATGCTGCCTAACCTAACCCTTAGTGGCATTTCCTCCCAATGGTATTTCCCATGTATTTTTACGAAACATAGATAATCCGGGCAAGAACTTAGTGCCCTCCGACCATACCCAATCACTCTGAATTTGTGGCGATGTCATTTGCTCTATGAGTTCATGGTGACCTAACCCTAACCCTAAATGGAATTTTCCTCCAATGGCATTTTCCCATGTATTTTACCAGGAAACATAGATAGGGCAGATTAAAAACTCAGGCCCTCCTAACCATAGCAAAGAATTCTGAATTTGATGGCAATGTCCATTTTCCTCCCCGATTTCATAGTGATCAAACCCTAACCCTAAGTGGAATTTTCCTCCAATGGCATTTTCCCATGTATTTTACCAGGAAACATAGATAGTCCAGGCAAGAAAAGTCACTGCGCTCCTAATCATACCCAAGCACTCCGAATTTGATGGTAATGTCCATCTTGCTCTATGATTTCATCGTGATCAAACCCTAACCATAAGTGGAATTTTCCTCCAATGGATTTTGTCATGTATTTTTCCAGGAAACATAGATAATCCAAGTAAGAAAAATCCGTGCCCTCCTAACCATAACCAAGAACTCCGAATTTGTTGGTAATGTCCATTTTGCTCTCTGAGTTCATGGTGACCTAACCCTAATCCTAAATGGAATTTTCCTCTAATGCAGTGGTTCTCAACCTGTGGGTCGTGACCCCATTTGGGGTCGAATGACCATTTCACGGGGGTCGCCAAACAAGGCTGTCTGCCATTTTTCCCCCTTTTCTTTAGCAACGCCCTTGGCTCCCAGTGATGTATAAGTGGTTGACGGTTACCACAACATGGGGAACTGTATGACGGGGTCGCGGCATTAGAAAGGTTGAGAACCACTGCTCTAATGGGATTTACCCATGTATTTTACCAGGAAACATAGATAGGGCAGGCTAGAAAAGTCAGTGCCCTCCTCACACTATTCAAGCACTCTGAATTTGTTGACGATGTCCATTTTGCTCTATGAGTTCATGCTGACCTAACCCTAACCCTAAATGGAATTTTCCTCCAATGGGATTTTCCCATGTATTTTACCAGGAAACAAAAATAGGGCAGACTAAAAAGTCAGTGCCCTCCTAACCATAACCAAGAACTCAGAATTTGTTGGTTATGTCCATTTTGCTCTCTGAGTTCATGGTGACCTAACCTTAACCGTAAGTGGAATTTTCCTCCAATGGGATTTTCGCATGTATTTTACCAGGAAACATAGATAGTCCAGGCAAGAAAAGTCACTGCCCTCCTAACCCTATTCAAGTACTCTGAATTTGATGGTAATGTCCATTTTGCTCTATGAGTTCATAGTGATCAAACCCTAACCCTAAGTGGAATTTTCCTCCAATGGGATTTTCCCATGTATTTTACCAGGAAACATAGATAGAGAAGGCGAGAAAACTCACTGCCCTCCTAACCATAACCAAGCACTCTGAATTTGTTGGCAATGTCCATTTTCCTTCCCGAGTTCATAGTGATCAAACCAAACTTGAGTGGAATTTTCCTCCAATGGGATTTTCCCATGTATTTTACCAGGAAACATAGATAGTCCAGGCAAGAAAAGTCACGGCCCTCCTAACCATACCCAAGCACTCCGAATTTGATGGTAATGTCCATCTTGCTCTATGATTTCATCATGATCAAACCCTAACCCTAAGTGGAATTTTCCTCCAATGGATTTTCCCATGTATTTTTAGGGTTAGGTCAGCATGAACTCATAGAGCAAAATGGACATCGCCAACAAATTCAGAGTGCTTGGGTATGGTTAGGAGGGCACTGACTTTTCTTGCCTGGACTATCTATGTTTCCTGGAAAAATACATGGGAAAATCCATTGGAGGAAAATTCCACTTAGGGTTAGGGTTTGATCACGATGAAATCATAAAGCAAGATGGACATTACCATCAAATTCGGAGTGCTTGGGTATGATTAGGAGGGCAGTGACTTTTCTCGCCTTCTCTATCTATGTTTCCTGGTAAAATACATGGGAAAATCCCAGTGGAGGAAAATTCCACTTAGGGTTAGGGTTTGATCACTATGAACTCATAGAGCAAAATGGACATTACCATCAAATTCAGAGTACTTGAATAGGGTTAGGAGGGCAGTGAATTTTCCTGCCTGGACTATCTATGTTTCCTGGTAAAATACATGGGAAAATCCCATTGGAGGAAAATTCCACTTAGGGTTAGGGTTTGATCACTATGAACTCGGGAAGGAAAATGGACATTGCCAACAAATTCAGAGTGCTTGATTATGGTTAGGAGGGCACAGATTTTTCTGGCCTGCCCTATCAATGTTTCCTGGTAAAATACATGGGAAAATCCCATTGGAGGAAAATTCCACTTAGGGTTAAGGTTAGGTCACCATGAAATCGGAGAGCAAAATGGACATAACCAACAAATTCGGAGTTCTTGGTTATGGTTAGTAGGGCACTTACTTTTCTTGCCTGGACTATCTATGTTTCCTGGAAAAATACATGGAGGAGGAAAATTCCACTTAGGGTTAGGGTTTGATCACGATGAAATCATAGAGCAAGATGGACGTTACCATCAAATTCGGATTGCTTGGGTATGGTTAGGAGGGCAGTGGCTTTTCTCGCCTTTTCTATCTATGTTTCCTGGTAAAATTCATGGGAAAATCCCATTGGAGGAAAATTCCACTTAGGGTTAGGGTTTGATCACTATGAACTCGGGGAGGAAAATGGACATTGCCGACAAATTCACAGTGCCAGGATTTTTCTGGCCTGCCCTATCTATGTTTCCTGCTAAAATACATGGGAAAATCCCATTGGAGGAAAATTCCACTTAGGGTTAAGGTTAGGTCACCATGAACTCGGAGAGCAAAATGGACGTCACCAACAAATTCGGAGTTCTTGGTTATGGTTAGGAGGGCCTGACTTTTCTGGCCTTCTCTATCTATGTTTCCTGGTAAAATACATGGGAAAATCCCATTGGAGGAAAATTCCACTTAGGGTTAGGGTTAGGTCAGCATGAACTCATAGAGTAAAATGGACATTGCCAACAAATTCAGAGTGCTTGGGTATGGTTAGGAGGGCACTGACTTTTTTTGCCTGGACTATCTATTTTTCCTGGTAAAATACATGGGAAAATCCCATTGGAAGAAAATTCAATTTAGGATTAGGTCACCTTGAACTCGTAGAGTAAAATGGACATTACCAACAAATTTGGAGTTCTTGATTATGGTTAGGAGGGCACGGATTTTTCTGGCCTGCCCTATCTATGTTTCCTGCCAAAATACATGGGAAAATCCCATTGGAGGAAAATTACACTTAGTGTTAAGGTTAGGTCACCATGAACTCGGAGAGCAAAATGGACATCACCAACAAATTCGGATTACTTGGTTATGGTTAGGAGGGCCTGACTTTTTAATCTGCCCTATCTATGTTTCCTGGTAAAATACATGGGAAAATCCCATTGGAGGAAAATTCCATTTAGGGTTAGGGTTAGGTCACCATGAACTCATAGAGCAAAATGGACATCGCCAACAAATTCAGAGTGCTTGGGTATGGTTCGGAGGGCACTGACGTTTCTTGCCTGGATTATCTATGTTTTCTGGTAAAATACATGGGAAAATGCCATTGGAGGAAAATTCCTCTAAGGGTTAGGGTTAGGTCAGCATGAACTCATAGAGCAAAATGGACATCGCCAACAAATTCAGAGTGCTTGGGTATGGTTAGGAGGGCACTGACTTTTCTTGCCTGGACTATCTATGTTTCCTGGAAAAATACATGGGAAAATCCAACTGGAGGAACATTCCACTTAGGGTTAGGGTTTGATCACTATGAACTCATAGAGCAAAATGGACATTACCATCAAATTCAGAGTACTTGAATAGGGTTAGGAGGGCACTTACTTTTTTGGCCTGGACTATCTATGTTTCCTGGTAAAATACATGGGAAAATCCCATTGGAGGAAAATTCAACTTAGGGTTAGGTCACCTTGAACTCGTAGAGTAAAATGGACATTACCAACAAATTTGGAGTTCTTGATTATGGTTAGGAGGGCACGGATTTTTCTGGCCTGCTCTATCTATATTTCCTGGCAAAATACATGGGAAAATCCCATTGGAGGAAAATTACACTTAGTGTTAAGGTTAGGTCACCATGAACTCGGAGAGCAAAATGGACATCACCAACAAATTCGGATTACTTGGTTATGGTTAGGAGGGCCTGACTTTTTAATCTGCCCTATCTATGTTTCCGGGTAAAATACATGGGAAAATCCCATTGGAGGAAAATTCCATTTAGGGTTAGGGTTAGGTCACCATGAACTCATAGAGCAAAATGGACATAGCCAACAAATTCAGAGTGCTTGGGTATGGTTCGGAGGGCACTGACGTTTCTTGCCTGGATTATCTATGTTTTCTGGTAAAATACATGGGAAAATCCCATTGGAGGAAAATTCCACTAAGGGTTAGGGTTAGGTCAGCATGAACTCATAGAGCAAAAGGGACATCGCCAACAAATTCAGAGTGCTTGGGTATGGTTAGGAGGGCACTGACTTTTCTTGCCTGGACTATCTATGTTTCCTGGAAAAATACATGGGAAAACCCTTGGAGGAAATCCACTCAAGTTTGGGTTTGATTCAATATGAACTCAGGAAGAAATGGACATTGCCAACAAATTCAGAGTGCTTGGTTATGGTTAGGAGGCATTGAGTTTTCTCGCCATCGATCTCTATCTATGTTTCCTGTAAATACTGGTAAAATCCAACTGGAAGGAAAATTCCACTTAGGTTAGGGTTTGATCACTATGAACTCATAGAGCAAAAGGTACATTCCCATCAATTCAGAGTAACTTGATAGGTTAGGATGCACTTACTTTTCTTGCCTGGCCTATCTATGTTTCCTGGAAAATACATTGGGAAAAACCTTGGAGGAAATTCCACTTAGGTTAGGGTTTGATCAACGATGAAACATAGATCAAGATGGACATTACCATCAAATTCAGAGTGCTTGGGTATGGTTTATGAGGGCATTGACTTTTCTCGCCTTCTCTTATCTTGTTATTCCTGTAAATACATGGGAAAATCCATGGAAAGGAAAATTCCACTTAGGGTTAAGGTTAGGTCACCATGAACTCCGAAGCAAATGGACGTAAACACCTAACAAATTCGAGTTTCTTTGGTATGTTAGGCGGGCACTGACTTTTTTTTTTGCCTGGCCATCTATGTTTCCTGTAAAAATACATGGGAAAATCCATTGGAGAAAAATTCAACTTAGGGGTAGGTCACCTTGAACTCGTATTAGTAAAATGGACATTCGCAACAAATTTGAGTTCTTGATTATGGTTAGGAGGGCACGACATTTTTCTGCCTGCTCTATCTATATTCCTGTCAACATACATGGAAACCATCCCATTGGAGGAAAATTTACATTTAGTGTTTAAGGTTAGGTCACCATTAACTCTGCGAGCAAAATGGACCTCACCAACAAATTCGGATTTCTTGGTTATGGTTATGAGGTCTGACTTTCTGGCCTTTTCTATCTATGTTTCCTGGTAAAATACATGGGAAAATCCAATGGAGGAAAATTCCACTTAGGATTCGGGTCGGTCAGCATAACTCATAGAAGCAAAATGGACATCCGAACAATTCGTCAGAGTGCTTTTGGGTATGGATCGGAGGGCACTGGACGTTTCTTGCCTTTGATTTATCTATAGTTTTCTGGAAAATACATGAAATCCCATTGGATGAAATGCTCACAAGGTTTAGGTTAGGTCAGCATGAACTCCTAGAGCAAAGGGACATCGCCACAAATTCAGAGTGCTTGGGTATGGTTAGGAGGGCCTGACTTTTCTTGCCGGGACTATCTATGTTTCCTGGAAAATACATTGGAAAATCCATTGATAAAATTCCCCTTAGGGTTAGGTTTGATCACGATGAATCAGAGAGCAAGATGGACATTGACCATCAAATTTGGAGTGCTTTGGGTATGGTTAGTATGGGCATGACTTTTCTCGCACTCTCTATCTATGTTTCCTGTAAAATAAGGGGAAAATCCATTGGAGCAAAATTCCACTTAGGTGGTTTGGGTTGATCACGATGAAATCATAGAGCAAGATGGCCTTACCCTGCAAATTCTGAGTGCTTGGGTATGGTTAGGAGGCAGTGACTTTTCTCGCCTTCTCTATCTACTATGTTTCCTGTAAATGCAACCACATGGAAAATCCCATTGGAGGAAAATGTCCACTTAGGTTTAGGTTAGGTCAGCATGACTCATAGCGGCAAAATTGACATCGCCAACAAATTCAGAGTGCTTTGGTATGGTGAGGCACTGACTTTTCTTGCTGGACCTATCCTATGTTTTCCTGGAAAATACATGGGAAAATCCATTTGGAGGAAATTCCACTTAGGGTTAGGGTTTGATTATGATGAACTCATAGAGCATGATGGACCTTACCTATCAAATTCGAGATGCGGGGGTATGGTTGGGAGGAGGGCAGTGACTTTTCTCGCCTACTCCTATTTCCTGGTAAAGACATGGGAATCCATTGTGAGGAAAATTCCACTTAGGGTTAGGGTTTGATCACGATGAATCCATAGAGCAAAATGGACATCGCCAACAAATTCAGAGTGCTTGGGTATGGTTCGGAGGGCACTGACGTTTCTTGCCTGGATTATCTATGTTTTCTGGTACAATACATGGGAAAATCCCATTGGAGGAAAATTCCACTAAGGGTTAGGGTTAGGTCAGCATGAACTCATAGAGCAAAATGGACATCGCCAACAAATTCAGAGTGCATGGGTATGGTTAGGAGGGCACTGACTTTTCTTGCCTGGAATATCTATGTTTCCTGGAAAAATACATGGGAAAATCCAATGGAGGAAAATTCCACTTAGGGTTAGGGTTTGAACACTATGAAATCGGGGAGGAAAATGGACATTGCCATCAAATTCAGAGTTGTTGGTTATGATTAGGAGGGCCTGACTTTTCTGGCCTTCTCTATCTATGTTTCCTGGTAAAATACATGGGAAAATCCCATTGGAGGAAAATTCCACTAAGGGTTAGGGTTAGGTCAGCATGAACTCATAGAGCAAAATGGACATCGCCAACAAAGTCAGAGTGCTTGGGTATGGTTAGGAGGGCACTGACTTTTCTTGCCTGGACTATCTATGTTTCCTGGAAAAATACATGGGAAAATCCATTGGAGGAAAATTCCACTTAGGGTTAGGGTTTGATCACGATGAAATCATAGAGCAAGATGGACATTACCATCAAATTCGGAGTGCTTGGGTATTGTTAGGAGGGCAGTGACTTTTCTCGCACTCTCTATCTATGTTTCCTGGTAAAATACAGGGGAAAATCCATTGGAGCAAAATTCCACTTAGGGTTAGGGTTTGATCACGATTAAATCATAGAGCAAGATGGACATTACCATCAAATTCGGAGTGCTTGGGTATGGTTAGGAGGGCAGCGACTTTTCTCGCCTTCTCTATCTATGTTTCCTGGTAAAATACATGGGAAAATCCCATTGGAGGAAAATTCCACTTAGGGTTAAGGTTAGGTCAGCATGAACTCATAGAGCAAAATGGACATTACCATCAAATTCGGAGTGCTTGGGTATGGTTAGGAGGGCAGTGACTTTTCTCGCCCTCTCTATCTATGTTTCCTGGTAAAATACATGGGAAAATCCATTGGAGGAAAATTCCACTTAGGGTTAGGGTTTGATCACGATGAAATCATAGAGCAAAATGGACATCGCCAACAAATTCAGAGTGCTTGGGTATGGTTAGGAGGGCACTGACTTTTCTTGCCCGGACTATCTATGTTTCCTGGAAAAATACATGGGAAAATCCATTGGAGGAAAATTCCCTTAGGGTTAGGGTTTGATCATGATGAAATCATAGAGCATGATGGACATTACCATCAAATTCGGAGTGCGTGGGTATGGTTAGGAGGGCAGTGAGTTTTCTGGCCTTCTCTATGTTTCCTGGTAAAATACATGGGAAAATCCCATTGGAGGAAAATTCCACTTAGGGTTAAGGTTAGGTCAGCATGAACTCATAGAGCAAAATGGACATCGCCAACAAATTCAGAGTGCTTGGGTATGGTTAGGAGGGCACTGACGTTTCTTGCCTGGATTATCTATGTTTCCTGGAAAAATACATGGGAAAATCCAATGGAGGAAAATTTCACTTAGGGTTAGGGTTTGAACACTATGAAATCGGGGAGGAAAATGGACATTGCCATCAAATTCAGAGTTCTTGGTTATGATTAGGAGGGCCTGACTTTTCTGGCCTTCTCTATCTATGTTTCCTGGTAAAATACATGGGAAAATCCCATTGGAGGAAAATTCCACTAAGGGTTAGGGTTAGGTCAGCATGAACTCATAGAGCAAAATGGACATCGCCAACAAATTCAGAGTGCTTGGGTATGGTTCGGAGGGCACTGACGTTTCTTGCCTGGATTATCTATGTCTTCTGGTAAAATACATGGGAAAATCCCATTGGAGGAAAATTCCACTAAGGGTTAGGGTTAGGTCAGCATGAACTCATAGAGCAAAATGGACATCGCCAACAAATTCAGAGTGCTTGGGTATGGTTAGGAGGGCACTGACTTTTCTTGCCTGGACTATCTATGTTTCCTGGTAAAATACATGGGAAAATCCCATTGGAGGAAAATTCCACTCAAGTTTGGTTTTGATCACTATGAACTCGGGAAGGAAAATGGACATTGCCAACAAATTCAGAGTGCTTGGTTATGGTTAGGAGGGCAGTGAGTTTTCTCGCCTTCTCTATCTATGTTTCCTGGTAAAATACATGGGAAAATCCCATTGGAGGAAAATTCCACTTAGGATTAGGGTTTGATCACTATGAACTAATAGAGCAAAATGGAGATTACCATCAAATTCAGAGTACTTGAATAGGGTTAGGAGGGCAGTGACTTTTCTTGCCTGGACTATCTATGTTTCCTGGTAAAATACATGGGAAAATCCCATTGGAGGAAAATTCCACTTACGGTTAAGGTTAGGTCACCATGAACTCGGAGAGCAAAATGGACATAACCAAGAAATTCGGAGTTCTTGGTTATGGTTAGGAGGGCCTGACTTTTTAGTCTGCCCTATTTTTGTTTCCTGGTAAAATACATGGGAAAATCCCATTGGAGGAAAATTCCATTTAGGGTTAGGGTTCGGTCAGCATGAACTCATAGAGCAAAATGGACATCGTCAACAAATTCAGAGTGCTTGAATAGCGTTAGGAGGGCACTGACTTTTCTAGCCTGCCCTAACTATGTTGCCTGGTAAAATACATGGGTAAATCCCATTAGAGCAGTGGTTCTCAACCTTTCTAATGGGATTTTCCCATGTATTTTACCAGAAAACATAGATAATCCAGGCAAGAAACGTCAGTGTCCTCCGAACCATACCCAAGCACTCTGAATTTGTTGGCGATGTCCATTTTGCTCTATGAGTTCATGGTGACCTAACCCTAACCCTAAATAGAATTTTCCTCCAATGGGATTTTCCCATGTATTTTACCAGGAAACATAGATAGGGCAGGCCAGAAAAATCTGTGCCGTCCTAACCATAACCAAGAACTCCAAATTTGTTGGTAATGTCCATTTTACTCTACGAGTTCAAGGTGACCTAACCCTAAGTTGAATTTTCCTCCAATGGGATTTTCCCATGTATTTTACCAGGAAAAATAGATAGTCCAGGCAAAAAAAGTCAGTGCCCTCCTAACCATACCCAAGAACTCTGAATTTGTTGGCAATGTCCATTTTGCTCTATGATTTCATCGTGATCAAACCCTAACCATAAGTGGAATTTTCCTCCAATGGATTTTCCCATGTATTTTTCCAGGAAACATACATAGTCCAGGCAAGAAAAGTCAGTGCCCTCCTAACCATAAAGATGCATTCTGAATTTGTTGGCGATGTCCATTTTGCTCTATGAGTTCATGGTGACCTAACCCTAACCCTAAATGGAATTTTCCTCCAATGGGATTTTCCCATGTATTTTACCAGGAAACAGAGATAGGGCAGGCCAGAAATATCCGTGCCCTCCTAACCATAACCAAGAACTCCGAATTTGTTGGTAATGTCCATTTTGCTCTCTGAGGTCATGGTGACCTAACCCTAATCCTAAATGGAATTTTCCTCTAATGCAGTGGTTCTCAACCTGTGGGTCGGGACCCCATTTGGGGTCAAACGACCATTTCACGGGGGTCGCCAAACAAGGCTGTCCGCCATTTTTCCCCCTTTTCTTTGGCTACGCCCTTGGCTCCCAGTGATGTATAAGTGGTTGACGGTCACCACAACATGGGGAACTGTATGATGGGGTCGCGGCATTAGAAAGGTTGAGAACCACTGCTCTAATGGGATTAACCCATGTATTTTACCAGGAAATATAGATAGGGCAGGCTAGAAAAGTCAGTGCCCTCCTAACCCTATTCAAGTACTCTGAATTTGATGGTAATGTCCATTTTGCTCTATGAGTTCATAGTGATCAAACCCTAACCCTAAGTGGAATTTTCCTCCAATGGGATTTTCCCATGCATTTTACCAGGAAACATAGATAGTCCAGGCAAGAAAAGTCAGTGCCCTCCTAACCATACCCAAGCACTCTGAATTTGATGGTAATGTCCATCTTGCTCTATGATTTCATCGTGATCAAACCCTAACCCTAAGTGGAATTTTCCTCCAATGGATTTTCCCATGTATTTTTCCAGGAAACATAGATAGTCCAGGCAAGAAAAGTCAGTGCCCTCCTAACCATACCCAAGCACTCTGAATTTGTTGGTGATGTCCATTTTGCTCTATGAGTTCATGGTGACCTAACCTTAACCCTAAGTGGAATTTTCCTCCAATGGGATTTTCCCATGTATTTTACAGGAAACATAGATAGTCCAGGCAAGAAAAGTCACTGCGCTCATAATCATACCCAAGCACTCCGAATTTGATGGTAATGTCCATCTTGCTCTATGATTTCATCGTGATCAAACCCTAACCATAAGTGGAATTTTCCTCCAATGGATTTTCCCATGTATTTTTCCAGGAAACATAGATAGAGAACGCGAGAAAAGTCACTGCCCTCCTAACCATACCCAAGCACTCCGAATTTGAGGGTAATGTCCATCTTGCTCTATGATTTCATCGTGATCAAACCCTAACCCTAAGTGGAATTTTCCTCCAATGGATTTTCCCATGTATTTTTCCAGGAAACATAGATAGTCCAGGGAAGAAAAGTCAGTGCCCTCCTAACCATACCCAAGCACTCCGAATTTGATGGTAATGTCAATTCCACTTAGGGTTAGGGTTTGATCACGATGAAATCATAGAGCAAGATGGACATTACCATCAAATTCGGAGTGCTTGGGTATGATTAGGAGCGCAGTGACTTTTCTTGCCTGGACTATCTATGTTTCCTGGTAAAATACATGGGAAAATGCCATTGGAGGAAAATTCCACTTAGGGTTAGGGTTTGATCACTGAAATGAAATGGACGGGGAGGAAAATGGACATTGCCATCCACTTAGGGTTAGGGTTCAGAAATCGGGGAGGAAAATGGACATTGCCATCAAATTCAGCTATGGTTAGGAGGGCCTGAGTTTTTCTGGCCCTATCTATGTTTCCTGGTAAAATACATGGGAAAATGCCATTGGAGGAAAATTCCATTTAGGGTTAGGGTTAGGTCACCATGAACTCATAGAGCAAAATGGACATCGCCAACAAATTCAGAGTGCTTGGGTATGGTTCGGAGGGCACTGACGTTTCTTGCCTGGATTATCTATGTTTTCTGGTAAAATACATGGGAAAAT
Source organism: Crotalus tigris (assembly GCF_016545835.1). NCBI lineage: Eukaryota > Metazoa > Chordata > Lepidosauria > Squamata > Viperidae > Crotalus > Crotalus tigris. Next base: position 126,208 of record NW_024100236.1, read on the forward strand.
CCCATTGGAGGAAAATTCCACTAAGGATTAGGGTTAGGTCAGCATGAACTCATAGAGCAAAATGGACATTGCCAACAAATTCAGAGTGCTTGGGTATGGTTAGGAGGGCACTGACTTTTCTTGCCTGGACTATCTATGTTTCCTGGTAAAATACATGGGAAAATCCCATTGGAGGAAAATTCCACTCAAGTTTGGTTTTGATCACTATGAACTCGGGAAGGAAAATGGACATTGCCAACAAATTCAGAGTGCTTGGTTATGGTTAGGAGGGCAGTGAGTTTTCTCGCCTTCTCTATCTATGTTTCCTGGTAAAATACATGGGAAAATCCCATTGGAGGAAAATTCCACTTAGGATTAGGGTTTGATCACTATGAACTAATAGAGCAAAATGGAGATTACCATCAAATTCAGAGTACTTGAATAGGGTTAGGAGGGCAGTGACTTTTCTTGCCTGGACTATCTATGTTTCCTGGTAAAATACATGGGAAAATCCCATTGGAGGAAAATTCCACTTACGGTTAAGGTTAGGTCACCATGAACTCGGAGAGCAAAATGGACATAACCAACAAATTCGGAGTTCTTGGTTATGGTTAGGAGGGCCTGACTTTTTAGTCTGCCCTATTTTTGTTTCCTGGTAAAATACATGGGAAAATCCCATTGGAGGAAAATTCCATTTAGGGTTAGGGTTAGGTCAGCATGAACTCATAGAGCAAAATGGACATCGTCAACAAATTCAGAATGCTTGAATAGCGTTAGGAGGGCACTGACTTTTCTAGCCTGCCCTAACTATGTTGCCTGGTAAAATACATGGGTAAATCCCATTAGAGCAGTGGTTCTCAACCTTTCTAATGGGATTTTCCCATGTATTTTACCAGAAAACATAGATAATCCAGGCAAGAAACGTCAGTGTCCTCCGAACCATACCCAAGCACTCTGAATTTGTTGGCGATGTCCATTTTGCTCTATGAGTTCATGGTGACCTAACCCTAACCCTAAATAGAATTTTCCTCCAATGGGATTTTCCCATGTATTTTACCAGGAAACATAGATAGGGCAGGCCAGAAAAATCTGTGCCGTCCTAACCATAACCAAGAACTCCAAATTTGTTGGTAATGTCCATTTTACTCTACGAGTTCAAGGTGACCTAACCCTAAGTTGAATTTTCCTCCAATGGGATTTTCCCATGTATTTTACCAGGAAAAATAGATAGTCCAGGCAAAAAAAGTCAGTGCCCTCCTAACCATACCCAAGAACTCTGAATTTGTTGGCAATGTCCATTTTGCTCTATGATTTCATCGTGATCAAACCCTAACCATAAGTGGAATTTTCCTCCAATGGATTTTCCCATGTATTTTTCCAGGAAACATACATAGTCCAGGCAAGAAAAGTCAGTGCCCTCCTAACCATAAAGATGCATTCTGAATTTGTTGGCGATGTCCATTTTGCTCTATGAGTTCATGGTGACCTAACCCTAACCCTAAATGGAATTTTCCTCCAATGGGATTTTCCCATGTATTTTACCAGGAAACAGAGATAGGGCAGGCCAGAAATATCCGTGCCCTCCTAACCATAACCAAGAACTCCGAATTTGTTGGTAATGTCCATTTTGCTCTCTGAGTTCATGGTGACCTAACCCTAATCCTAAATGGAATTTTCCTCTAATGCAGTGGTTCTCAACCTGTGGGTCGGGACCCCATTTGGGGTCGAACGACCATTTCACGGGGGTCGCCAAACAAGGCTGTCCGCCATTTTTCCCCCTTTTCTTTGGCTACGCCCTTGGCTCCCAGTGATGTATAAGTGGTTGACGGTCACCACAACATGGGGAACTGTATGATGAGGTCGCGGCATTAGAAAGGTTGAGAACCACTGCTCTAATGGGATTAACCCATGTATTTTACCATGAAATATAGATAGGGCAGGCTAGAAAAGTCAGTGCCCTCCTAACCCTATTCAAGTACTCTGAATTTGATGGTAATGTCCATTTTGCTCTATGAGTTCATAGTGATCAAACCCTAACCCTAAGTGGAATTTTCCTCCAATGGGATTTTCCCATGCATTTTACCAGGAAACATAGATAGTCCAGGCAAGAAAAGTCAGTGCCCTCCTAACCATACCCAAGCACTCTGAATTTGATGGTAATGTCCATCTTGCTCTATGATTTCATCGTGATCAAACCCTAACCCTAAGTGGAATTTTCCTCCAATGGATTTTCCCATTTATTTTTCCAGGAAACATAGATAGTCCAGGCAAGAAAAGTCAGTGCCCTCCTAACCATACCCAAGCACTCTGAATTTGTTGGCGATGTCCATTTTGCTCTATGAGTTCATGGTGACCTAACCTTAACCCTAAGTGGAATTTTCCTCCAATGGGATTTTCCCATGTATTTTACCAGGAAACATAGATAGTCCAGGCAAGAAAAGTCACTGCGCTCATAATCATACCCAAGCACTCCGAATTTGATGGTAATGTCCATCTTGCTCTATGATTTCATCGTGATCAAACCCTAACCATAAGTGGAATTTTCCTCCAATGGATTTTCCCATGTATTTTTCCAGGAAACATAGATAGAGAACGCGAGAAAAGTCACTGCCCTCCTAACCATACCCAAGCACTCCGAATTTGATGGTAATGTCCATCTTGCTCTATGATTTCATCGTGATCAAACCCTAACCCTAAGTGGAATTTTCCTCCAATGGATTTTCCCATGTATTTTTCCAGGAAACATAGATAGTCCAGGCAAGAAAAGTCAGTGCCCTCCTAACCATACCCAAGCACTCTGAATTTGTTGGCGATGTCCATTTTGCTCTATGAGTTCATGCTGACCTAACCCTAACCCTTAGTGGAATTTTCCTCCAATGGGATTTTCCCATGTATTTTACCAGAAAACATAGATAATCCAGGCAAGAAACGTCAGTGCCCTCCGAACCATACCCAAGCACTCTGAATTTGTTGGTGATGTCCATTTTGCTCTATGAGTTCATGCTGACCTAACCCGAATCCTAAGTGGAATTTTCCTCCAATGGGATTTTCCCATGTATTTTACCAGGAAACATAGATAGAGAAGGCCAGAAAAGTCAGGCCCTCCTAATCATAACCAAGAACTCTGAATTTGATGGCAATGTCCATTTTCCTCCCCGATTTCATAGTGTTCAAACCCTAACCCTAAGTGGAATTTTCCTCCATTGGATTTTCCCATGTATTTTTCCAGGAAACATAGATAATCCAGGCAAGAAACGTCAGTGCCCTCCTAACCATACCCATGCACTCTGAATTTGTTGGCGATGTCCATTTTGCTCTATGAGTTCATGCTGACCTAACCTTAACCCTAAGTGGAATTTTCCTCCAATGGGATTTTCCCATGTATTTTACCAGGAAACATAGATAGAGAAGGCCAGAAAACTCACTGCCCTCCTAACCATACCCAAGCACTCCGAATTTGATGGTAATGTCCATCTTGCTCTATGATTTCATCGTGATCAAACCCTAAACCTAAGTGGAATTTTCCTCCAATGGATTTTCCCATGTATTTTACCAGGAAACATAGAGAAGGCGAGAAAAGTCACTGCCCTCCTAACCATACCCACGCACTCCGAATTTGATGGTAATGTCCATCATGCTCTATGATTTCATCATGATCAAACCCTAACCCTAAGTGGAATTTTCCTCCAATGGATTTTCCCATGTATTTTTCCAGGAAACATAGATAGTCCAGGCAAGAAAAGTCAGTGCCCTCCTAACCATACCCAAGCACTCTGAATTTGTTGGCGATGTCCATTTTGCTCTATGAGTTCATGCTGACCGAACCTTAACCCTAAGTGGAATTTTCCTCCAATGGGATTTTTCCATGTATTTTACCAGGAAACATAGATAGAGAAGGCGAGAAAAGTCACTGCCCTCCTAACCATACCCAAGCACTCCGAATTTGATGGTAATGTCCATCTTGCTCTATGATTTTATCGTGATCAAACCCTAACCCTAAGTGGAATTTTGCTCCAATGGATTTTCCCCTGTATTTTACCAGGAAACATAGATAGAGAGTGCGAGAAAAGTCACTGCCCTCCTAACCATACCCAAGCACTCCGAATTTGATGGTAATGTCCATCTTGCTCTATGATTTCATCGTGATCAAACACTAACCCTAAGTGGAATTTTCCTCCAATGGATTTTCCCATGTATTTTTCCAGGAAACATAGATAGTCCAGGCAAGAAAAGTCAGTGCCCTCCTAACCATACCCAAGCACTCTGAATTTGTTCGCAATGTCCATTTTGCTCTATGAGTTCATGCTGACCTAACCCTAACCCTTAGTGGAATTTTCCTCCAATGGGATTTTCCCATGTATTTTACCAGAAGACATAGATAATCGAGGCAAGAAACGTCAGTGCCCTCCGAACCATACCCAAGCACTCTGAATTTGTTGGCGATGTCCATTTTGCTCTATGAGTTCATGCTGACCTAACCCTAACCCTTAGTGGAATTTTCCTCCAATGGGATTTTCCCATGTATTTTACCAGGAAACATAGATAGAGAAGGCCAGAAAAGTCAGGCCCTCCTAATCATAACCAAGAACTCTGAATTTGATGGCAATGTCCATTTTCCTCCCCGATTTCATAGTGTTCAAACCCTAACCCTAAGTGGAATTTTCCTCCATTGGATTTTCCCATGTATTTTTCCAGGAAACATAGATAATCCAGGCAAGAAACGTCAGTGCCCTCCTAACCATACCCATGCACTCTGAATTTGTTGGCGATGTCCATTTTGCTCTATGAGTTCATGCTGACCTAACCTTAACCCTAAGTGGAATTTTCCTCCAATGGGATTTTCCCATGTATTTTACCAGGAAACATAGATAGAGAAGGCCAGAAAACTCACTGCCCTCCTAACCATAACCAAGCACTCTCAATTTGTTGGCAATGTCCATTTTCCTTCCCGAGTTCATAGTGATCAAACCCAAACTTGAGTGGAATTTTCCTCCAATGGGATTTTCCCATGTATTTTACCAGGAAACATAGATAGTCCAGGCAAGAAAAGTCACTGCCCTCCTAACCATACCCAAGCACTCCGAATTTGATGGTAATGTCCATCTTGCTCTATGATTTCATCGTGATCAAACCCTAACCCTAAGTGGAATTTTCCTCCAATGGATTTTCCCATGTATTTTTAGGGTTAGGTCAGCATGAACTCATAGAGCAAAATGGACATCGCCAACAAATTCAGAGTGCTTGGGTATGGTTAGGAGGGCACTGACTTTTCTTGCCTGGACTATCTATGTTTCCTGGAAAAATACATGGGAAAATCCCATTGGAGGAAAATTCCATTTAGGGTTAGGGTTAGGTCACCATGAACTCATAGAGCAAAATGGACATCGCCAACAAATTCAGAGTGCTTGGGTATGGTTCGGAGGGCACTGACGTTTCTTGCCTGGATTATATATGTTTTCTGGTAAAATACATGGGAAAATCCCATTGGAGGAAAATTCCACTAAGGGTTAGGGTTAGGTCAGCATGAACTCATAGAGCAAAAGGGACATCGCCAACAAATTCAGAGTGCTTGGGTATGGTTAGGAGGGCACTGACTTTTCTTGCCTGGACTATCTATGTTTCCTGGTAAAAATACATGGGAAAATCCATTGGAGGAAATTCCACTTAGGGTTAGGGTTTGATCACGATGAAATCATAGAGCAAGATGGACATTACCATCAAATTCGGAGTGCTTGGGTATGGTTAGGAGGGCAGTGACTTTTCTCGCCTTCTCTATCTATGTTTCTGGTAAAATACATGGGAAAATCCATTGGAGGAAAATTCCATTAGGGTTAAGGTTAGGTCACCATGAACTCATAGAGCAAAATGGACATCGCCAACAAATTCAGAGTGCATGGGTATGGTTAGGAGGGCACTTACTTTTCTTGCCTGGACTATCTATGTTTCCTGGAAAAATACATGGGAAAATCCAATGGAGGAAAATTCCACTTAGGGTTAGGGTTTGAACACTATGAAATCGGGGAGGAAAATGGACATTGACCATCAAATTCAGAGTTCTTGGTTATGATTAGGAGGGCCTGACTTTTCTGGCCTTCTCTATCTATGTTTCCTGGTAAAATACATGGGAAAATCCCATTGGAGGAAAATTCCACTTAGGATTCGGGTTAGGTCAGCATGAACTCATAGAGCAAAATGGACATCGCCAACAAATTCAGAGTGCTTGGGTATGGTTCGGAGGGCACTGACGTTTCTTGCCTGGATTATCTATGTCTTCTGGTAAAATACATGGGAAAATCCCATTGGAGGAAAATTCCACTAAGGGTTAGGGTTAGGTCAGCATGAACTCATAGAGCAAAATGGACATCGCCAACAAATTCAGAGTGCTTGGGTATGGTTAGGAGGGCACTGACTTTTCTTGCCTGGACTATCTATGTTTCCTGGAAAAATACATGGGAAAATCCATTGGAGGAAAATTCCACTTAGGGTTAGGGTTTGATCACGATGAAATCATAGAGCAAGATGGACATTACCATCAAATTCGGAGTGCTTGGGTATGGTTAGGAGGGCAGTGACTTTTCTCGCACTCTCTATCTATGTTTCCTGGTAAAATACAGGGGAAAATCCATTGGAGCAAAATTCCACTTAGGGTTAGGGTTTGATCACGATTAAATCATAGAGCAAGATGGACATTACCATCAAATTCGGAGTGCTTGGGTATGGTTAGGAGGGCAATGACTTTTCTCGCCTTCTCTATCTATGTTTCCTGGTAAAATACATGGGAAAATCCCATTGGAGGAAAATTCCACTTAGGGTTAAGGTTAGGTCAGCATGAACTCATAGAGCAAAATGGACATCGCCAACAAATTCAGAGTGCTTGGGTATGGTTAGGAGGGCACTGACTTTTCTTGCCCGGACTATCTATGTTTCCTGGAAAAATACATGGGAAAATCCATTGGAGGAAAATTCCACTTAGGGTTAGGGTTTGAACACTATGAAATCGGGGAGGAAAATGGACATTGCTATCAAATTCAGAGTTCTTGGTTATGATTAGGAGGGCCTGACTTTTCTGGCCTTCTCTATCTATGTTTCCTGGTAAAATACATGGGAAAATCCCATTGGAGGAAAATTCCACTAACGGTTAGGGTTAGGTCAGCATGAACTCATAGAGCAAAATGGACATCGCCAACAAATTCAGAGTGCTTGGGTATGGTTCGGAGGGCACTGACGTTTCTTGCCTGGATTATCTATGTTTCCTGGAAAAATACATGGGAAAATCCATTGGAGGAAACTTCCACTTAGGGTTAGGGTTTGATCACGATGAAATCATAGAGCAAGATGGACATTACCATCAAATTCGGAGTGCTTGGGTATGGTTAGGAGGGCAGTGAGTTTTCTCGCACTCTCTATCTATGTTTCCTGGTAAAATACATGGGAAAATCCATTGGAGGAAAATTCCACTTAGGGTTAGGGTTTGATCACGATTAAATCATAGAGCAAGATGGACATTACCATCAAATTCGGAGTGCTTGGGTATGGTTAGGAGGGCAGTGACTTTTCTCGCCTTCTCTATCTATGTTTCCTGGTAAAATACATGGGAAAATCCCATTGGAGGAAAATTCCACTTAGGGTTAAGGTTAGGTCAGCATGAACTCATAGAGCAAAATGGACATCGCCAACAAATTCAGAGTGCTTGGGTATGGTTAGGAGGGCACTGACTTTTCTTGCCTGGACTATCTATGTTTCCTGGAAAAATACATGGGAAAATCCCATTGGAGGAAAATTCCATTTAGGGTTAGGGTTAGGTCACCATGAACTCATAGAGCAAAATGGACATCGCCAACAAATTCAGAGTGCTTGGGTATGGTTCGGAGGGCACTGACGTTTCTTGCCTGGATTATCTATGTTTTCTGGTAAAATACATGGGAAAATGCCATTGGAGGAAAATTCCACTAAGGGTTAGGGTTAGGTCAGCATGAACTCATAGAGCAAAATGGACATCGCCAACAAATTCAGAGTGCTTGGGTATGGTTAGGAGGGCACTGACTTTTCTTGCCTGGACTATCTATGTTTCCTGGTAAAATACATGGGAAAATCCCATTGGAGGAAAATTCCACTCAAGTTTGGTTTTGATCACTATGAACTCGGGAAGGAAAATGGACATTGCCAACAAATTCAGAGTGCTTGGGTATGGTTAGGAGGGCAGTGACTTTTCTCGCCTTCTCTATCTATGTTTCCTGGTAAAATACATGGGAAAATCCCATTGGAGGAAAATTCCATTTAGGGTTAAGGTTAGGTCACCATGAACTCATAGAGCAAAATGGACATCGCCAACAAATTCAGAGTGCTTGGGTATGGTTAGGAGGGCACTGACTTTTCTTGCCTGGACTATCTATGTTTCCTGGATAAATAAATGGGAAAATCCATTGGAGGAAAATTCCGCTTAGGGTTAGGGCTTGATCACGATGACATCATAGAGCAAGATGGACATTACCATCAAATTCAGAGTGCTTGGGTATGGTTAGGAGGGCATTGACTTTTCTTGCCTGGACTATCTATGTTTCCTGGTAAAATACATGGGTAAATCCCATTAGAGCAGTGGTTCTCAACCTTTCTAATGCCGCGACCCCATCATACAGTTCCCCATGTTGTGGTGACCGTCAACCACTTATACATCACTGGGAGCCAAGGGCGTAGCCAAAGAAAAGGGGGAAAAATGGCGGACAGCCTTGTTTGGCGACCTTCGTGAAATGGTCGTTTGACCCCAAATGGGGTCCCGACCCACAGGTTGAGAACCACTGCATTAGAGGAAAATTACACTTAGTGTTAAGGTTAGGTCACCATGAACTCGGAGAGCAAAATGGACATCACCAACAAATTTGGATTTCTTGGTTATGGTTAGGAGGGTCTGACTTTTTAATCTGCCCTATCTATGTTTCCGGGTAAAATACATGGGAAAATCCCATTGGAGGAAAATTCCATTTAGGGTTAGGGTTAGGTCACCATGAACTCATAGAGCAAAATGGACATTGCCAACAAATTCAGAGTGCTTGGGTATGGTTAGGAGGGCACTGACTTTTGTTGCCTTCTCTATGTTTCCTGGTAAAATACATGGGAAAATCCATTTGAGGAAAATTCCACTTAGGGTTAGGGTTTGATCACGATGAAATCATAGAGCAAGATGGACATTACCATCAAATTCGGAGTGCTTGGGTATGGTTAGGAGGGCAGTGAGTTTTCTGGCCTTCTCTATCTATGTTTCCTGGTAAAATACATGGGAAAATCCCATTGGAGGAAAATTCCACTTCTGGTTAAGGTTAGGTCACCATGAACTCATAGAGCAAAATGGACATCGCCAACAAATTCAGAGTGCATGGGTATGGTTAGGAGGGCACTTACTTTTCTTGCCTGGACTATCTATGTTTCCTGGAAAAATACATGGGAAAATCCAATGGAGGAAAATTCCACTTAGGGTTAGGGTTTGAACACTATGAAATCGGGGAGGAAAATGGACATTGCCATCAAATTCAGAGTTCTTGGTTATGATTAGGAGGGCCTGACTTTTCTGGCCTTCTCTATCTATGTTTCCTGGTAAAATACATGGGAAAATCCCATTGGAGGAAAATTCCACCTAGGATTCGGGTTAGGTCAGCATGAAGTCATAGAGCAAAATGGACATCGCCAACAAATTCAGAGTGCTTGGGTATGGTTCGGAGGGCACTGACGTTTCTTGCCTGGATTATCTATGTCTTCTGGTAAAATACATGGGAAAATCCCATTGGAGGAAAATTCCACTAAGGGTTAGGGTTAGGTCAGCATGAACTCATAGAGCAAAATGGACATCGCCAACAAATTCAGAGTGCTTGGGTATGGTTTGGAGGGCACTGACTTTTCTTGCCTGGACTATCTATGTTTCCTGGAAAAATACATGGGAAAATCCATTGGAGGAAAATTCCACTTAGGGTTAGGGTTTGATCACGATGAAATCATAGAGCAAGATGGACATTACCATCAAATTTGGAGTGCTTGGGTATGGTTAGGAGGGCAGTGACTTTCTCGCACTCTCTAATCTTGTTTCCGGTAAATACAGGGGAAAATCCATTGGAGCAAAATTCCACTTAGGGTTAGGGTTTGATCACGATTAAATCATAGAGCAAGATGGACATTACCATCAAATTCGGAGTGCTTGGGTATGGTTAGGAGGGCAGCGACTTTTCTCGCCTTCTCTATCTATGTTTCCTGGTAAAATACATGGGAAAATCCCATTGGAGGAAAATTCCACTTAGGGTTAAGGTTAGGTCAGCATGAACTCATAGAGCAAAATGGACATCGCCAACAAATTCAGAGTGCTTGGGTATGGTTAGGAGGGCACTGACTTTTCTTGCCTGGACTATCTATGTTTCCTGGAAAAATACATGGGAAAATCCATTGGAGGAAAATTCCCCTTAGGGTTAGGGTTTGATCATGATGAAATCATAGAGCATGATGGACATGACCATCAAATTCGGAGTGCGTGGGTATGGTTAGGAGGGCAGTGACTTTTCTCGCCTTCTCTATGTTTCCTGGTAAAATACATGGGAAAATCCATTGGAGGAAAATTCCACTTAGGGTTAGGGTTTGATCACGATGAAATCATAGAGCAAGATGGACATTACCATCAAACTCGGAGTGCATGGGTATGGTTAGGAGGGCAGTGAGTTTTCTGGCCTTCTCTATCTATGTTTCCTGGTAAAATACATGGGAAAATCCCATTGGAGGAAAATTCCACTTAGGGTTAAGGTTAGGTCAGCATGAACTCATAGAGCAAAATGGACATCGCCAACAAATTCAGAGTGCATGGGTATGGTTAGGAGGGCACTGACGTTTCTTGCCTGGATTATCTATGTTTCCTGGAAAAATACATGGGAAAATCCAATGGAGGAAAATTCCACTTAGGGTTAGGGTTTGAACACTATGAAATCGGGGAGGAAAATGGACATTGCCATCAAATTCAGAGTTCTTGGTTATGATTAGGAGGGCCTGACTTTTCTGGCCTTCTCTATCTATGTTTCCTGGTAAAATACATGGGAAAATCCCATTGGAGGAAAATTCCACTTAGGATTCGGGTTAGGTCAGCATGAACTCATAGAGCAAAATGGACATCGCCAACAAATTCAGAGTGCTTGGGTATGGTTCGGAGGGCACTGACGTTTCTTGCCTGGATTATCTATGTCTTCTGGTAAAATACATGGGAAAATCCCATTGGAGGAAAATTCCACTAAGGGTTAGGGTTAGGTCAGCATGAACTCATAGAGCAAAATGGACATCGCCAACAAATTCAGAGTGCTTGGGTATGGTTTGGAGGGCACTGACTTTTCTTGCCTGGACTATCTATGTTTCCTGGAAAAATACATGGGAAAATCCATTGGAGGAAAATTCCACTTAGGGTTAGGGTTTGATCACGATGAAATCATAGAGCAAGATGGACATTACCATCAAATTCGGAGTGCTTGGGTATGTTTAGGAGGGCAGTGACTTTTCTCGCACTCTGTATCTATGTTTCCTGGTAAAGTACAGGGGAAAATCCATTGGAGCAAAATTCCACTTAGGGTTAGGGTTTGATCACGATTAAATCATAGAGCAAGATGGACATTACCATCAAATTCGGAGTGCTTGGGTATGGTTAGGAGGGCAGTGACTTTTCTCTGCCTTCTCTAGCTATGTTTCCTGGTACAAAACATACAAAAAACATACATGGAACAATCCCATTGGAGGGAAATATTCCACTTGGTTAAGTTGGTCAGCATGACTCATAGAGCAAATCTGGCACGCCAACAATTCAGAGTGCTGGGTAGAGTTAGGAGGCGACACTGAGGTCTTCCTGCCCGGACTATCATGTTTCCTGGAAAAATACATGGGAAAATCCATTGGAGGAAAAGTCCACTTAGGGTTAGGGTTTGATCACGATGAAATCATAGAGCAAGATGGACATTACCATCAAATTCAGAGTGCTTGGGTATGGTTAGGAGGGCACTGACTTTTCTTGCCTGGACTATCTATGTTTTCTGGTAAAATACATGCGAAAATCCCATTGGAGGAAAATTCCACTAAGGGTTAGGGTTAGGTCAGCATGAACTCATAGAGCAAAATGGACATCGCCAACAAATTCAGAGTGCTTGGGTATGGTTAGGAGGGCACTGACGTTTCTTGCCTGGATTATCTATGTTTCCTGGAAAAATACATGGGAAAATCCAATGGAGGAAAATTTCACTTAGGGTTAGGGTTTGAACACTATGAAATCGGGGAGGAAAATGGACATTGCCATCAAATTCAGAGTTCTTGGTTATGGTTAGGAGGGCCTGACTTTTCTGGCCTTCTCTATCTATGTTTCCTGGTAAAATACATGGGAAAATCCCATTGGAGGAAAATTCCACTAAGGGTTAGGGTTAGGTCAGCATGAACTCATAGAGCAAAATGGACATCGCCAACAAATTCAGAGTGCTTGGGTATGGTTCGGAGGGCACTGACGTTTCTTGCCTGGATTATCTATGTCTTCTGGTAAAATACATGGGAAAATCCCATTGGAGGAAAATTCCACTAAGGGTTAGGGTTAGGTCAGCATGAACTCATAGAGCAAAATGGACATTGCCAACAAATTCAGAGTGCTTGGGTATGGTTAGGAGGGCACTTACTTTTCTTGCCTGGACTATCTATGTTTCCTGGTAAAATACATGGGAAAATCCCATTGGAGGAAAATTCCACTCAAGTTTGGTTTTGATCACTATGAACTCGGGAAGGAAAATGGACGTTGCCAACAAATTCAGAGTGCTTGGTTATGGTTAGGAGGGCAGTGAGTTTTCTCGCCTTCTCTATGTTTCCTGGAAAAATACATGGGAAAAACCATTGGAGGAAAATTCCACTTAGGGTTAGGGTTTGATCACTATGAACTAATAGAGCAAAATGGAGATTACCATCAAATTCAGAGTACTTGAATAGGGTTAGGAGGGCAGTGACTTTTCTTGCCTGGACTATCTATGTTTCCTGGTAAAATACATGGGAAAATCCCATTGGAGGAAAATTCCACTTACGGTTAAGGTTAGGTCACCATGAACTCGGAGAGCAAAATGGACATAACCAACAAATTCGGAGTTCTTGGTTATGGTTAGGAGGGCCTGACTTTTTAGTCTGCCCTATTTTTGTTTCCTGGTAAAATACATGGGAAAATCCCATTGGAGGAAAATTCCATTTAGGGTTAGGGTTCGGTCAGCATGAACTCATAGAGCAAAATGGACATCGTCAACAAATTCAGAGTGCTTGAATAGTGTTAGGAGGGCACTGACTTTTCTAGCCTGCCCTAACTATGTTGCCTGGTAAAATACATGGGTAAATCCCATTAGAGCAGTGGTTCTCAACCTTTCTAATGGGATTTTCCCATGTATTTTACCAGAAAACATAGATAATCCAGGCAAGAAACGTCAGTGTCCTCCGAACCATACCCAAGCACTCTGAATTTGTTGGCGATGTCCATTTTGCTCTATGAGTTCATGGTGACCTAACCCTAACCCTAAATAGAATTTTCCTCCAATGGGATTTTCCCATGTATTTTACCAGGAAACATAGATAGGGCAGGCCAGAAAAATCTGTGCCGTCCTAACCATAACCAAGAACTCCAAATTTGTTGGTAATGTCCATTTTACTCTACGAGTTCAAGGTGACCTAACCCTAAGTTGAATTTTCCTCCAATGGGATTTTCCCATGTATTTTACCAGGAAAAATAGATAGTCCAGGCAAAAAAAGTCAGTGCCCTCCTAACCATACCCAAGAACTCTGAATTTGTTGGCAATGTCCATTTTGCTCTATGATTTCATCGTGATCAAACCCTAACCATAAGTGGAATTTTCCTCCAATGGATTTTCCCATGTATTTTTCCAGGAAACATACATAGTCCAGGCAAGAAAAGTCAGTGCCCTCCTAACCATAAAGATGCATTCTGAATTTGTTGGCGATGTCCATTTTGCTCTATGAGTTCATGGTGACCTAACCCTAACCCTAAATGGAATTTTCCTCCAATGGGATTTTCCCATGTATTTTACCAGGAAACAGAGATAGGGCAGGCCAGAAATATCCGTGCCCTCCTAACCATAACCAAGAACTCCGAATTTGTTGGTAATGTCCATTTTGCTCTCTGAGTTCATGGTGACCTAACCCTAATCCTAAATGGAATTTTCCTCTAATGCAGTGGTTCTCAACCTGTGGGTCGGGACCCCATTTGGGGTCGAACAACTATTTCACGGGGGTCGCCAAACAAGGCTGTCCGCCATTTTTCCCCCTTTTCTTTGGCTACGCCCTTGGCTCCCAGTGATGTATAAGTGGTTGACGGTCACCACAACATGGGGAACTGTATGATGGGGTCGCGGCATTAGAAAGGTTGAGAACCACTGCTCTAATGGGATTAACCCATGTATTTTACCAGGAAATATAGATAGGGCAGGCTAGAAAAGTCAGTGCCCTCCTAACCCTATTCAAGTACTCTGAATTTGATGGTAATGTCCATTTTGCTCTATGAGTTCATAGTGATCAAACCCTAACCCTAAGTGGAATTTTCCTCCAATGGGATTTTCCCATGCATTTTACCAGGAAACATAGATAGTCCAGGCAAGAAAAGTCAGTGCCCTCCTAACCATACCCAAGCACTCTGAATTTGATGGTAATGTCCATCTTGCTCTATGATTTCATCGTGATCAAACCCTAACCCTAAGTGGAATTTTCCTCCAATGGATTTTCCCATTTATTTTTCCAGGAAACATAGATAGAGAACGCGAGAAAAGTCACTGCCCTCCTAACCATACCCAAGCACTCTGAATTTGTTGGCGATGTCCATTTTGCTCTATGAGTTCATGGTGACCTAACCTTAACCCTAAGTGGAATTTTCCTCCAATGGGATTTTCCCATGTATTTTACCAGGAAACATAGATAGTCCAGGCAAGAAAAGTCACTGCGCTCATAATCATACCCAAGCACTCCGAATTTGCTGGTAATGTCCATCTTGCTCTATGATTTCATCGTGATCAAACCCTAACCATAAGTGGAATTTTCCTCCAATGGATTTTCCCATGTATTTTTCCAGGAAACATAGATAGAGAACGCGAGAAAAGTCACTGCCCTCCTAACCATACCCAAGCACTCCGAATTTGATGGTAATGTCCATCTTGCTCTATGATTTCATCGTGATCAAACCCTAACCCTAAGTGGAATTTTCCTCCAATGGATTTTCCCATGTATTTTACCAGGAAACATAGATAGAGAGTGCGAGAAAACTCACTGCCCTCCTAACCATACCCAAGCACTCCGAATTTGATGGTAATGTCCATCTTGCTCTATGATTTCATCGTGATCAAACCCTAACCCTAAGTGGAAGTTTCCTCCAATGGATTTTCCCATGTATTTTTCCAGGAAACATAGATAATCCAGGCAAGAAACGTCAGTGCCCTCCGAACCATACCCAAGCACTCTGAATTTGTTGGCGATGTCCATTTTGCTCTATGAGTTCATGCTGACCTAACCCTAACCCTTAGTGGAATTTTCCTCCAATGGGATTTTCCCATGTATTTTACCAGGAAACATAGATAGAGAAGGCCAGAAAAGTCAGGCCCTCCTAATCATAACCAAGAACTCTGAATTTGATGGCAATGTCCATTTTCCTCCGCGATTTCATAGTGTTCAAACCCTAACCCTAAGTGGAATTTTCCTCCATTGGATTTTCCCATGTATTTTTCCAGGAAACATAGATAATCCAGGCAAGAAACGTCAGTGCCCTCCTAACCATACCCATGCACTCTGAATTTGTTGGCGATGTCCATTTTGCTCTATGAGTTCATGCTGACCTAACCTTAACCCTAAGTGGAATTTTCCTCCAATGGGATTTTCCCATGTATTTTACCAGGAAACATAGATAGAGAAGGCCAGAAAACTCACTGCCCTCCTAACCATACCCAAGCACTCCGAATTTGATGGTAATGTCCATCTTGCTCTATGATTTCATCGTGATCAAACCCTAACCCTAAGTGGAATTTTCCTCCAATGGATTTTCCCATGTATTTTACCAGGAAACATAGAGAAGGCGAGAAAAGTCACTGCCCTCCTAACCATACCCACGCACTCCGAATTTGATGGTAATGTCCATCATGCTCTATGATTTCATCATAATCAAACCCTAACCCTAAGTGGAATTTTCCTCCAATGGATTTTCCCATGTATTTTTCCAGGAAACATAGATAGTCCAGGCAAGAAAAGTCAGTGCCCTCCTAACCATACCCAAGCACTCTGAATTTGTTGGCGATGTCCATTTTGCTCTATGAGTTCATGCTGACCGAACCTTAACCCTAAGTGGAATTTTCCTCCAATGGGATTTTTCCATGTATTTTACCAGGAAACATAGATAGAGAAGGCGAGAAAAGTCACTGCCCTCCTAACCATACCCAAGCACTCCGAATTTGATGGTAATGTCCATCTTGCTCTATGATTTTATCGTGATCAAACCCTAACCCTAAGTGGAATTTTGCTCCAATGGATTTTCCCCTGTATTTTACCAGGAAACATAGATAGAGAGTGCGAGAAAAGTCACTGCCCTCCTAACCATACCCAAGCACTCCGAATTTGATGGTAATGTCCATCTTGCTCTATGATTTCATCGTGATCAAACCCTAACCCTAAGTGGAATTTTCCTCCAATGGATTTTCCCATGTATTTTTCCAGGGACAGGAAACATAGATTAGTCCAGGCAAGAAAAAAAGTCAGTGCCCTCCCTAACCATACCCAAGCACTCTGAATTTGTTGGCGATGTCAATTTTGCATCTATGAGTTCATGCTGTACCTAACCTAACCCTTAGTGGAATTTTCATCCAATGGGATTTTCCCATGTATTTACCAGAAGCCTAGATAATCCAGCAAGAAGTCAGTGCCCTCCTGAACCATACCCAAGCACTTCTGGAATTTGTGGCGATGTCCATTTGCTCTATGAGTTCATGCTGACCTAACCCTAACCCTTAGTGGAATTTTCCTCCAATGGGATTTTCCCATGTATTTTACCAGGAAACATAGATAGAGAAGGCCAGAAAAGTCAGGCCCTCCTAATCATAACCAACAACTCTGAATTTGATGGCAATGTCCATTTTCCTCCCCGATTTCATAGTGTTCAAACCCTAACCCTAAGTGGAATTTTCCTCCATTGGATTTTCCCATGTATTTTTCCAGGAAACATAGATAATCCAGGCAAGAAACGTCAGTGCCCTCCTAACCATACCCATGCACTCTGAATTTGTTGGTGATGTCCATTTTGCTGTATGAGTTCATGCTGACCTAACCTTAACCCTAAGTGGAATTTTCCTCCAATGGGATTTTCCCATGTATTTTACCAGGAAACATAGATAGAGAAGGCCAGAAAACTCACTGCCCTCCTAACCATAACCAAGCACTCTCAATTTGTTGGCAATGTCCATTTTCCTTCCCGAGTTCATAGTGATCAAACCCAAACTTGAGTGGAATTTTCCTCCAATGGGATTTTCCCATGTATTTTACCAGGAAACATAGATAGTCCAGGCAAGAAAAGTCACTGCCCTCCTAACCATACCCAAGCACTCCGAATTTGATGGTAATGTCCATCTTGCTCTATGATTTAATCGTGATCAAACCCTAACCCTAAGTGGAATTTTGCTCCAATGGATTTTCCCATGTATTTTTTAGGGTTACGTCACCTTGAACTCTTAGAGCAAACTGGACATCGCCAACAAACTCGGAGTTCTTGGGTATGGTTAGGAGGGCACTGACTTTTCTAGGCTGCAATATCTATGTTTCCTGGTAAACTACATGGAAAAATCCCATTGGAGAAAAATTCCACTTAGGGTTAGGGTTACGTCACTGTGAACTCTTAGAGCAAAATGGACATCGACAACAAACTCGGAGTGCTTGGGTATGGTTAGGAGGGCACTGGTGGGGGGAAACCCCCCCCGGGGTTTCTGCCCGGATTATCTATGTTTTTGGTAAAATAACATCGGGGCAAAAGGCCATGGGAGGACAAATTCCAATAAGGGTTAGGGTTAGGTCAGGATGAACTCATAGAGCAAAATGGACATCGCCAACAAATTCAGATTGCCTTGGGTATGGTTAGGAGGGCACTGACTGTTCTGCCTGGACTATCTCTGTTTTCCACATGTGTAAAATACCATGGGAAAATCCATTGGAGGAAAATGCACTTAAGGGGCCAAAAAGGAAAAATGGCGTAGCGGGCGCGCGGACCAAAACAAGTACAAATAGCAAACCGGGGGGGGGCTGGGGTTAGGGTGTGATCACGGATGAAAATCATAGAGCAAGAGGACATACCATCAAATTCGGAGTGCTTGGGTTGCTCTTCTGGTTAGTGAGGGCAGTGGACTTTTCGAGCCTTTCTATCTATGTTTCCTGGTAAAATACATGGGAAAATCCCATTGGAGGAAAATTCCATTTAGGGTTAAGGTTAGGTCACCATGAACTCATAGAGCAAAATGGACATCGCCAACAAATTCAGAGTGCATGGGTATGGTTAGGAGGGCACTTACTTTTCTTGCCTGGACTATCTATGTTTCCTGGAAAAATACATGGGAAAATCCAATGGAGGAAAATTCCACTTAGGGTTAGGGTTTGACCACTATGAAATCGGGGAGGAAAATGGACATTGCCATCAAATTCAGAGTTCTTGGTTATGATTAGGAGGGCCTGACTTTTCTGGCCTTCTCTATCTATGTTTCCTGGTAAAATACATGGGAAAATCCCATTGGAGGAAAATTCCACTAAGGGTTAGGGTTAGGTCAGCATGAACTCATAGAGCAAAATGGACATCGCCAACAAATTCAGAGTGCTTGGGTATGGTTCGGAGGGCACTGACGTTTCTTGCCTCGAAATACATGGGAAAATCCCATTGGAGGAAAATTCCACTTAGGGTTAAGGTTAGGTCACCATGAACTCATAGAGCAAAATGGACATCGCCAACAAATTCAGAGTGCTGGGGTATGGTTAGGAGGGCACTGACTTTTCTTGCCTGGACTATCTATGTTTCCTGGAAAAATACATGGGAAAATCCATTGGAGGAAAATTCCACTTAGGGTTAGGGTTTGATCACGATGAAATCATAGAGCAAGATGGACATTACCATCAAATTCGGAGTGCTTGGGTATGGTTAGGAGGGCAGTGAGTTTTTCTCGCACTCTCTATCTATGTTTCCTGGTAAAATACAGGGGAAAATCCATTGGAGCAAAATTCCACTTAGGGTTAGGGTTTGATCACGATTAAATCATAGAGCAAGATGGACATTACCATCAAATTCGGAGTGCTTGGGTATGGTTAGGAGGGCAATGACTTTTCTCGCCTTCTCTATCTATGTTTCCTGGTAAAATACATGGGAAAATCCCATTGGAGGAAAATTCCACTTAGGGTTAAGGTTAGGTCAGCATGAACTCATAGAGCAAAATGGACATCGCCAACAAATTCAGAGTGCTTGGGTATGGTTAGGAGGGCACTGACTTTTCTTGCCCGGACTATCTATGTTTCCTGGAAAAATACATGGGAAAATCCATTGGAGGAAAATTCCACTTAGGGTTAGGGTTTGAACACTATGAAATCGGGGAGGAAAATGGACATTGCTATCAAATTCAGAGTTCTTGGTTATGATTAGGAGGGCCTGACTTTTCTGGCCTTCTCTATCTATGTTTCCTGGTAAAATACATGGGAAAATCCCATTGGAGGAAAATTCCACTAACGGTTAGGGTTAGGTCAGCATGAACTCATAGAGCAAAATGGACATCGCCAACAAATTCAGAGTGCTTGGGTATGGTTCGGAGGGCACTGACGTTTCTTGCCTGGATTATCTATGTTTCCTGGAAAAATACATGGGAAAATCCATTGGAGGAAACTTCCACTTAGGGTTAGGGTTTGATCACGATGAAATCATAGAGCAAGATGGACATTACCATCAAATTCGGAGTGCTTGGGTATGGTTAGGAGGGCAGTGAGTTTTCTCGCACTCTCTATCTATGTTTCCTGGTAAAATACATGGGAAAATCCATTGGAGGAAAATTCCACTTAGGGTTAGGGTTTGATCACGATTAAATCATAGAGCAAGATGGACATTACCATCAAATTCGGAGTGCTTGGGTATGGTTAGGAGGGCAGTGACTTTTCTCGCCTTCTCTATCTATGTTTCCTGGTAAAATACATGGGAAAATCCCATTGGAGGAAAATTCCACTTAGGGTTAGGTCAGCATGAACTCATAGAGCAAAATGGACATCGCCAACAAATTCAGAGTGCTTGGGTATGGTTAGGAGGGCACTGACTTTTCTTGCCTGGACTATCTATGTTTCCTGGAAAAATACATGGGAAAATCCCATTGGAGGAAAATTCCATTTAGGGTTAGGGTTAGGTCACCATGAACTCATAGAGCAAAATGGACATCGCCAACAAATTCAGAGTGCTTGGGTATGGTTCGGAGGGCACTGACGTTTCTTGCCTGGATTATCTTGTTTTCTGGTAAAATACATGGGAAAATGCCATTGGAGGAAAATTCCACTAAGGGTTAGGGTTAGGTCAGCATGAACTCATAGAGCAAAATGGACATCGCCAACAAATTCAGAGTGCTTGGGTATGGTTAGGAGGGCACTGACTTTTCTTGCCTGGACTATCTATGTTTCCTGGTAAAATACATGGGAAAATCCCATTGGAGGAAAATTCCACTCAAGTTTGGTTTTGATCACTATGAACTCGGGAAGGAAAATGGACATTGCCAACAAATTCAGAGTGCTTGGGTATGGTTAGGAGGGCAGTGACTTTTCTCGCCTTCTCTATCTATGTTTCCTGGTAAAATACATGGGAAAATCCCATTGGAGGAAAATTCCATTTAGGGTTAAGGTTAGGTCACCATGAACTCATAGAGCAAAATGGACATCGCCAACAAATTCAGAGTGCTTGGGTATGGTTAGGAGGGCACTGACTTTTCTTGCCTGGACTATCTATGTTTCCTGGATAAATAAATGGGAAAATCCATTGGAGGAAAATTCCGCTTAGGGTTAGGGCTTGATCACGATGACATCATAGAGCAAGATGGACATTACCATCAAATTCAGAGTGCTTGGGTATGGTTAGGAGGGCATTGACTTTTCTTGCCTGGACTATCTATGTTTCCTGGTAAAATACATGGGTAAATCCCATTAGAGCAGTGGTTCTCAACCTTTCTAATGCCGCGACCCCGTCATACAGTTCCCCATGTTGTGGTGACCGTCAACCACTTATACATCACTGGGAGCCAAGGGCGTAGCCAAAGAAAAGGGGGAAAAATGGCGGACAGCCTTGTTTGGCGACCCCCGTGAAATGGTCGTTTGACCCCAAATGGGGTCCCGACCCACAGGTTGAGAACCACTGCATTAGAGGAAAATTACACTTAGTGTTAAGGTTAGGTCACCATGAACTCGGAGAGCAAAATGGACATCACCAACAAATTTGGATTTCTTGGTTATGGTTAGGAGGGTCTGACTTTTTAATCTGCCCTATCTATGTTTCCGGGTAAAATACATGGGAAAATCCCATTGGAGGAAAATTCCATTTAGGGTTAGGGTTAGGTCACCATGAACTCATAGAGCAAAATGGACATTGCCAACAAATTCAGAGTGCTTGGGTATGGTTAGGAGGGCACTGACTTTTGTTGCCTTCTCTATGTTTCCTGGTAAAATACATGGGAAAATCCATTTGAGGAAAATTCCACTTAGGGTTAGGGTTTGATCACGATGAAATCATAGAGCAAGATGGACATTACCATCAAATTCGGAGTGCTTGGGTATGGTTAGGAGGGCAGTGAGTTTTCTGGCCTTCTCTATCTATGTTTCCTGGTAAAATACATGGGAAAATCCCATTGGAGGAAAATTCCACTTCTGGTTAAGGTTAGGTCACCATGAACTCATAGAGCAAAATGGACATCGCCAACAAATTCAGAGTGCATGGGTATGGTTAGGAGGGCACTTACTTTTCTTGCCTGGACTATCTATGTTTCCTGGAAAAATACATGGGAAAATCCAATGGAGGAAAATTCCACTTAGGGTTAGGGTTTGAACACTATGAAATCGGGGAGGAAAATGGACATTGCCATCAAATTCAGAGTTCTTGGTTATGATTAGGAGGGCCTGACTTTTCTGGCCTTCTCTATCTATGTTTCCTGGTAAAATACATGGGAAAATCCCATTGGAGGAAAATTCCACCTAGGATTCGGGTTAGGTCAGCATGAAGTCATAGAGCAAAATGGACATCGCCAACAAATTCAGAGTGCTTGGGTATGGTTCGGAGGGCACTGACGTTTCTTGCCTGGATTATCTATGTCTTCTGGTAAAATACATGGGAAAATCCCATTGGAGGAAAATTCCACTAAGGGTTAGGGTTAGGTCAGCATGAACTCATAGAGCAAAATGGACATCGCCAACAAATTCAGAGTGCTTGGGTATGGTTTGGAGGGCACTGACTTTTCTTGCCTGGACTATCTATGTTTCCTGGAAAAATACATGGGAAAATCCATTGGAGGAAAATTCCACTTAGGGTTAGGGTTTGATCACGATGAAATCATAGAGCAAGATGGACATTACCATCAAATTTGGAGTGCTTGGGTATGGTTAGGAGGGCAGTGACTTTTCTCGCACTCTCTATCTATGTTTCCTGGTAAAATACAGGGGTAAATCCATTGGAGCAAAATTCCACTTAGGGTTAGGGTTTGATCACGATTAAATCATAGAGCAAGATGGACATTACCATCAAATTCGGAGTGCTTGGGTATGGTTAGGAGGGCAATGACTTTTCTCGCCTTCTCTATCTATGTTTCCTGGTAAAATACATGGGAAAATCCCATTGGAGGAAAATTCCACTTAGGGTTAAGGTTAGGTCAGCATGAACTCATAGAGCAAAATGGACATCGCCAACAAATTCAGAGTGCTTGGGTATGGTTAGGAGGGCACTGACTTTTCTTGCCTGGACTATCTATGTTTCCTGGAAAAATACATGGGAAAATCCATTGGAGGAAAATTCCCCTTAGGGTTAGGGTTTGATCATGATGAAATCATAGAGCATGATGGACATGACCATCAAATTCGGAGTGCGTGGGTATGGTTAGGAGGGCAGTGACTTTTCTCGCCTTCTCTATGTTTCCTGGTAAAATACATGGGAAAATCCATTGGAGGAAAATTCCACTTAGGGTTAGGGTTTGATCACGATGAAATCATAGAGCAAGATGGACATTACCATCAAACTCGGAGTGCATGGGTATGGTTAGGAGGGCAGTGAGTTTTCTGGCCTTCTCTATCTATGTTTCCTGGTAAAATACATGGGAAAATCCCATTGGAGGAAAATTCCACTTAGGGTTAAGGTTAGGTCAGCATGAACTCATAGAGCAAAATGGACATCGCCAACAAATTCAGAGTGCATGGGTATGGTTAGGAGGGCACTGACGTTTCTTGCCTGGATTATCTATGTTTCCTGGAAAAATACATGGGAAAATCCAATGGAGGAAAATTCCACTTAGGGTTAGGGTTTGAACACTATGAAATCGGGGAGGAAAATGGACATTGCCATCAAATTCAGAGTTCTTGGTTATGATTAGGAGGGCCTGACTTTTCTGGCCTTCTCTATCTATGTTTCCTGGTAAAATACATGGGAAAATCCCATTGGAGGAAAATTCCACTAAGGGTTAGGGTTAGGTCAGCATGAACTCATAGAGAAAAATGGGCATCGCCAACAAATTCAGAGTGCTTGGGTATGGTTAGGAGGGCACTGACTTTTCTTGCCTGGACTATCTATGTTTTCTGGAAAAATACATGGGAAAATCCATTGGAGGAAAATTCCACTTAGGGTTAGGGTTTGATCACGATGAAATCATAGAGCAAGATGGACATTACCATCAAATTCGGAGTGCTTGGGTATGGTTAGGAGGGCAGTGACTTTTCTCGCACTCTCTATCTATGTTTCCTGGTAAAATACAGGGGAAAATCCATTGGAGCAAAATTCCACTTAGGGTTAGGGTTTGATCACGATTAAATCATAGAGCAAGATGGACATTACCATCAAATTCGGAGTGCTTGGGTATGGTTAGGAGGGCAATGACTTTTCTCGCCTTCTCTATCTATGTTTCCTGGTAAAATACATGGGAAAATCCCATTGGAGGAAAATTCCACTTAGGGTTAAGGTTAGGTCAGCATGAACTCATAGAGCAAAATGGACATCGCCAACAAATTCAGAGTGCTTGGGTATGGTTAGGAGGGCACTGACTTTTCTTGCCTGGACTATCTATGTTTCCTGGAAAAATACATGGGAAAATCCATTGGAGGAAAATTCCCCTTAGGGTTAGGGTTTGATCATGATGAAATCATAGAGCATGATGGACATTACCATCAAATTCGGAGTGCGTGGGTATGGTTAGGAGGGCAGTGACTTTTCTCGCCTTCTCTATGTTTCCTGGTAAAATACATGGGAAAATCCATTGGAGGAAAATTCCACTTAGGGTTAGGGTTTGTTCACGATGAAATCATAGAGCAAGATGGACATTACCATCAAATTCGGAGTGCTTGGGTATGGTTAGGAGGGCAGTGAGTTTTCTGGCCTTCTCTATCTATGTTTCCTGGTAAAATACATGGGAAAATCCCATTGGAGGAAAATTCCACTTCTGGTTAAGGTTAGGTCACCATGAACTCATAGAGCAAAATGGACATCGCCAACAAATTCAGAGTGCATGGGTATGGTTAGGAGGGCACTTACTTTTCTTGCCTGGACTATCTATGTTTCCTGGAAAAATACATGGGAAAATCCAATGGAGGAAAATTCCACTTAGGGTTAGGGTTTGAACACTATGAAATCGGGGAGGAAAATGGACATTGCCATCAAATTCAGAGTTCTTGGTTATGATTAGGAGGGCCTGACTTTTCTGGCCTTCTCTATCTATGTTTCCTGGTAAAATACATGGGAAAATCCCATTGGAGGAAAATTCTACTTAGGATTCGGGTTAGGTCAGCATGAACTCATAGAGCAAAATGGACATCACCAACAAATTCAGAGTGCTTGGGTATGGTTCGGAGGGCACTGACGTTTCTTGCCTGGATTATCTATGTTTTCTGGTAAAATACATGGGAAAATCCCATTGGAGGAAAATTCCACTAAGGGTTAGGGTTAGGTCAGCATGAACTCATAGAGCAAAATGGACATCGCCAACAAATTCAGAGTGCTTGGGTATGGTTAGGAGGGCACTGACTTTTCTTGCCTGGACTATCTATGTTTCCTGGAAAAATACATGGGAAAATCCATTGGAGGAAAATTCCACTTAGGGTTAGGGTTTGATCACGATGAAATCATAGAGCAAGATGGACATTACCATCAAATTCGGAGTGCTTGGGTATGGTTAGGAGGGCAGTGACTTTTCTCGCACTCTCTATCTATGTTTCCTGGTAAAATACAGGGGAAAATCCATTGGAGCAAAATTCCACTTAGGGTTAGGGTTTGATCACGATTAAATCATAGAGCAAGATGGACATTACCATCAAATTCGGAGTGCTTGGGTATGGTTAGGAGGGCAATGACTTTTCTCGCCTTCTCTATCTATGTTTCCTGGTAAAATACATGGGAAAATCCCATTGGAGGAAAATTCCACTTAGGGTTAAGGTTAGGTCAGCATGAACTCATAGAGCAAAATGGACATCGCCAACAAATTCAGAGTGCTTGGGTATGGTTAGGAGGGCACTGACTTTTCTTGCCCGGACTATCTATGTTTCCTGGAAAAATACATGGGAAAATCCATTGGAGGAAAATTCCACTTAGGGTTAGGGTTTGATCATGATGAAATCATAGAGCATGATGGACATTACCATCAAATTCGGAGTGCGTGGGTATGGTTAGGAGGGCAGTGAGTTTTCTGGCCTTCTCTATCTATGTTTCCTGGTAAAATACATGGGAAAATCCCATTGGAGGAAAATTCCACTTAGGGTTAAGGTTAGGTCAGCATGAACTCATAGAGCAAAATGGACATCGCCAACAAATTCAGAGTGCTTGGGTATGGTTAGGAGGGCACTGACGTTTCTTGCCTGGATTATCTATGTTTCCTGGAAAAATACATGGGAAAATCCAATGGAGGAAAATTTCACTTAGGGTTAGGGTTTGAACACTATGAAATCGGGGAGGAAAATGGACATTGCCATCAAATTCAGAGTTCTTGGTTATGATTAGGAGGGCCTGACTTTTCTGGCCTTCTCTATCTATGTTTCCTGGTAAAATACATGGGAAAATCCCATTGGAGGAAAATTCCACTAAGGGTTAGGGTTAGGTCAGCATGAACTCATAGAGCAAAATGGACATCGCCAACAAATTCAGAGTGCTTGGGTATGGTTCGGAGGGCACTGACGTTTCTTGCCTCGATTATCTATGTCTTCTGGTAAAATACATGGGAAAATCCCATTGGAGGAAAATTCCACTCAGGGTTAGGGTTAGGTCAGCATGAACTCATAGAGCAAAATGGACATTGCCAACAAATTCAGAGTGCTTGGGTATGGTTAGGAGGGCACTGACTTTTCTTGCCTGGACTATCTATGTTTCCTGGTAAAATACATGGGAAAATCCCATTGGAGGAAAATTCCACTCAAGTTTGGTTTTGATCACTATGAACTCGGGAAGGAAAATGGACATTGCCAACAAATTCAGAGTGCTTGGTTATGGTTAGGAGGGCAGTGAGTTTTCTCGCCTTCTCTATCTATGTTTCCTGGTAAAATACATGGGAAAATCCCATTGGAGGAAAATTCCACTTAGGATTAGGGTTTGATCACTATGAACTAATAGAGCAAAATGGAGATTACCATCAAATTCAGAGTACTTGAATAGGGTTAGGAGGGCAGTGACTTTTCTTGCCTGGACTATCTATGTTTCCTGGTAAAATACATGGGAAAATCCCATTGGAGGAAAATTCCACTTACGGTTAAGGTTAGGTCACCATGAACTCGGAGAGCAAAATGGACATAACCAAGAAATTCGGAGTTCTTGGTTATGGTTAGGAGGGCCTGACTTTTTAGTCTGCCCTATTTTTGTTTCCTGGTAAAATACATGGGAAAATCCCATTGGAGGAAAATTCCATTTAGGGTTAGGGTTCGGTCAGCATGAACTCATAGAGCAAAATGGACATCGTCAACAAATTCAGAGTGCTTGAATAGCGTTAGGAGGGCACTGACTTTTCTAGCCTGCCCTAACTATGTTGCCTGGTAAAATACATGGGTAAATCCCATTAGAGCAGTGGTTCTCAACCTTTCTAATGGGATTTTCCCATGTATTTTACCAGAAAACATAGATAATCCAGGCAAGAAACGTCAGTGTCCTCCGAACCATACCCAAGCACTCTGAATTTGTTGGCGATGTCCATTTTGCTCTATGAGTTCATGGTGACCTAACCCTAACCCTAAATAGAATTTTCCTCCAATGGGATTTTCCCATGTATTTTACCAGGAAACATAGATAGGGCAGGCCAGAAAAATCTGTGCCGTCCTAACCATAACCAAGAACTCCAAATTTGTTGGTAATGTCCATTTTACTCTACGAGTTCAAGGTGACCTAACCCTAAGTTGAATTTTCCTCCAATGGGATTTTCCCATGTATTTTACCAGGAAAAATAGATAGTCCAGGCAAAAAAAGTCAGTGCCCTCCTAACCATACCCAAGAACTCTGAATTTGTTGGCAATGTCCATTTTGCTCTATGATTTCATCGTGATCAAACCCTAACCATAAGTGGAATTTTCCTCCAATGGATTTTCCCATGTATTTTTCCAGGAAACATACATAGTCCAGGCAAGAAAAGTCAGTGCCCTCCTAACCATAAAGATGCATTCTGAATTTGTTGGCGATGTCCATTTTGCTCTATGAGTTCATGGTGACCTAACCCTAACCCTAAATGGAATTTTCCTCCAATGGGATTTTCCCATGTATTTTACCAGGAAACAGAGATAGGGCAGGCCAGAAATATCCGTGCCCTCCTAACCATAACCAAGAACTCCGAATTTGTTGGTAATGTCCATTTTGCTCTCTGAGGTCATGGTGACCTAACCCTAATCCTAAATGGAATTTTCCTCTAATGCAGTGGTTCTCAACCTGTGGGTCGGGACCCCATTTGGGGTCAAACGACCATTTCACGGGGGTCGCCAAACAAGGCTGTCCGCCATTTTCCCCCCTTTTCTTTGGCTACGCCCTTGGCTCCCAGTGATGTATAAGTGGTTGACGGTCACCACAACATGGGGAACTGTATGATGGGGTCGCGGCATTAGAAAGGTTGAGAACCACTGCTCTAATGGGATTAACCCATGTATTTTACCAGGAAATATAGATAGGGCAGGCTAGAAAAGTCAGTGCCCTCCTAACCCTATTCAAGTACTCTGAATTTGATGGTAATGTCCATTTTGCTCTATGAGTTCATAGTGATCAAACCCTAACCCTAAGTGGAATTTTCCTCCAATGGGATTTTCCCATGCATTTTACCAGGAAACATAGATAGTCCAGGCAAGAAAAGTCAGTGCCCTCCTAACCATACCCAAGCACTCTGAATTTGATGGTAATGTCCATCTTGCTCTATGATTTCATCGTGATCAAACCCTAACCCTAAGTGGAATTTTCCTCCAATGGATTTTCCCATTTATTTTTCCAGGAAACATAGATAGTCCAGGCAAGAAAAGTCAGTGCCCTCCTAACCATACCCAAGCACTCTGAATTTGTTGGTGATGTCCATTTTGCTCTATGAGTTCATGGTGACCTAACCTTAACCCTAAGTGGAATTTTCCTCCAATGGGATTTTCCCATGCATTTTAGCAGGAAACATAGATAGTCCAGGCAAGAAAAGTCACTGCGCTCATAATCATACCCAAGCACTCCGAATTTGATGGTAATGTCCATCTTGCTCTATGATTTCATCGTGATCAAACCCTAACCATAAGTGGAATTTTCCTCCAATGGATTTTCCCATGTATTTTTCCAGGAAACATAGATAGAGAACGCGAGAAAAGTCACTGCCCTCCTAACCATACCCAAGCACTCCGAATTTGATGGTAATGTCCATCTTGCTCTATGATTTCATCGTGATCAAACCCTAACCCTAAGTGGAATTTTCCTCCAATGGATTTTCCCATGTATTTTTCCAGGAAACATAGATAGTCAAGGCAAGAAAAGTCAGTGCCCTCCTAACCATACCCAAGCACTCTGAATTTGTTGGCGATGTCCATTTTGCTCTATGAGTTCATGCTGACCTAACCCTAACCCTTAGAGGAATTTTCCTCCAATGGCATTTTCCCATGTATTTTACCAGAAAACATAGATAATCCAGGCAAGAAACGTCAGTGCCCTCCGAACCATACCCAAGCACTCTGAATTTGTTGGCGATGTCCATTTTGCTCTATGAGTTCATGCTGACCTAACCCTAACCCTTAGTGGAATTTTCCTCCAATGGGATTTTCCCATGTATTTTACCAGGAAACATAGATAGAGAAGGCCAGAAAAGTCAGGCCCTCCTAACCATAACCAAGAACTCTGAATTTGATGGCAATGTCCATTTTCCTCCCCGATTTCATAGTGTTCAAACCCTAACCCTAAGTGGAATTTTCCTCCATTGGATTTTCCCATGTATTTTTCCAGGAAACATAGATAATCCAGGCAAGAAACGTCAGTGCCCTCCTAACCATACCCATGCACTCTGAATTTGTTGGCGATGTCCATTTTGCTCTATGAGTTCATGCTGACCTAACCTTAACCATAAGTAGAATTTTCCTCCAATGGGATTTTCCCATGTATTTTACCAGGAAACATAGATAGAGAAGGCCAGAAAACTCACTGCCCTCCTAACCATACCCAAGCACTCCGAATTTGATGGTAATGTCCATCTTGCTCTATGATTTCATCGTGATCAAACCCTAAACCTAAGTGGAATTTTCCTCCAATGGATTTTCCCATGTATTTTACCAGGAAACATAGAGAAGGCGAGAAAAGTCACTGCCCTCCTAACCATACCCACGCACTCCGAATTTGATGGTAATGTCCATCATGCTCTATGATTTCATCATGATCAAACCCTAACCCTAAGTGGAATT